>NC_134482.1:18864303-18879303 GCF_964194025.1 Convolutriloba macropyga
ATATATATATATATGCGTGTGTGTACACACATACACTGTATACACATACATTCACACATACATACAATCATACATACACACATGCACACACATAATTTTTTCATTCTTCCAATTGTTTTGATTTAAATCTAATAATTGAAATTTACCTATATATGTACCCATATACACAAACATACATAAATTTACATACAATATATTTGTTATATTAGCAGCAGGAGCGTCAATTCCCCTGGTAGATCTTTTTGCAGTAGTTGTTCTTTGACAACTTCTTGCGTCCTCCATGATGGCCGTTCTGCTGTTGAGCCCTGACATGTGTTTTCCCAGCTCTTGGCTCGTCATGGCTTTGTGATTGTTTGTGTGGTGATCACTGAGGCTATTGCCATTGACGTCGTAGTTCGCGAAGAAGGGTTTGGCGAGGCGTTTTCTGTGAGGCATTTATGTAGAGAAAGTAGGCAATGGGAGGGCTCATGAAAGGCTGAGGACCTCTTCGTTCAGGGGCCAGTGAGAGGCACTTCCGGGCTTCACCCGCTATGTGGACAGCGCTCTTTTCGTCTCGCGGCGTCTAGCACTCTCTTCGTCTTGCACCCTCTTAGCTCGTCCTCGCGGCGTCTAGCAGTTTTTGTATTCGTCTTCGCGGCGTCTTGCGCGTTCTCCCTCTCAAAGATTGAAACCTAGCAGCTTACCTCCTATCAATAGGCCGTTTTGCTAGAAGCAAGCCTTCAGTTCGGGGCGTTCAAGACCGGGATTACTTTGTTTTGGACTAGTCTTAGTGTTCGAGTGAATTCTTGGTACGGTGCACCAGGGAGCTTGCAGGTCGATTGAGCTGGCTCGAGCGTCCTGAGAAGGATGCAGGTAGGTGATGCGCTCGATTCTCGAGAAGAGGTCAACCCTTTGGTGTCTAAATTTGGGCTTGTGCTCTCCGGGACAGCAAGCTTACCCCGCTAGACTCTAACTTGTGAGCCCCAAATACTCTTCACTCTTGGGAGGTAGTTCAGGAATAATCGCTTTCGTGCCCGGGATATCCCGCGTAGAATCAGCCTCCTTTTCGCGCGTATTATAGGTTGGTAGGGGTAACACTGGGGAGAGGGTGACGTGCAACTCAAGCCTTCCCTAAAAGAACCGTGCAAGTATCAACTTTTCGGCGGCTTGAATGCGTTGCTAACAGTAGATTAGATGCATCCTCTTGCTCTTCTTCTGTTGTCTTGGGTTGGGTTGTTGATTTGGAATGAATAAATGTGTTCAATTAGTGAAGTTACCAGTAAACTTAGGTATACTAGTGAACTTAGGTGGCAACTTACATCAACTTTTAAACCACGCTTTGACTTTGGGTTGCATTTAGCTTTGGTGTTTTCTTTGGTTTCTGCTGGATTGTGTTGAATACCTGACTGGATGAAGGCAGTGTGATTGTTTTGGTTGGGGTGTTGTTGGTCTTATTTTTTAGTGTAGCGTTTTGGTTCCGAGGTGTTTCTGTTTGTGCGCGAAATGCAAGAGGGAGACATACAGAGAGAAGAGAAAGAGAAAGGACAGGAAAAAAGATCAAAAAGGAAGAGAAAGAAAAGAGTAACCCTCAGTGCACCACCGACAGCCATAACCCCCATTTCAGAGGAAAAACAGCCTAATTGTGCACTGAGCACGAAGGCTTTGTGTGCAGTTGGGTTCCAATTGCTGCCTCTTGCTGAAGCTGGTATTTTTCCCTTGCGGGGGTTGTGGTTCCCAAGCGGAAAATGTGTGGGGCAAGTATCAAGGTTTCAACATGGTTCTCACGATCATACTGCGCAATTGCTGGTACACTGCCTGGAGTTAGATGAGCTTCAATACTTCGACTAACTCTTTTTTACCAGTCTACTCTGATCTTTAACACTGATAATCTTATTGTGGTTTTCATCCCGTATTTGGGTTGTCGGGTGCTGAAAATACGCACACATATATATATATATATATATATATATATACATGCACACCACATAATCTGTTCTTTCTTTCAATTGTTTTGATTTTAATCTACTAATTGAATATAACTATGTGTACCCATATACACAATCATACATATACATTCAAATACAATATTTTTATATATATATATATATATATATATATTAAATATTTAGATATATATGCATGCATGCTTACACAGACAACCATACATACACACATAAGAACTGTTTAACCCGGGCAGTGTGTTTTTGGATGGTTCTTCAGCTAACCACCCGTATCATAAACCAAGACTTCGACCTTTCTTTTGCTTTGTTTTAGTTTTTCACGCGGTGACAGATATTCTGAGACTGTGAACTTTCTTTGATTCGTTGCCTTTAAGATAAAGCGGTTCAAGCATTTGCTCAGTTCTTGTTGTTTTTTTCTCCTTCGTTGGTTTCTTGTTTTGAGCGATGGTCTGCTCTTGCCTGCTGTTTTCCGTTTTGTGTGCTGAGCCACTCATCTACAGGTCTTGTTGTCATCATTTGTATCAGTGGTAAGTCTATTTCGATTCCTGGATGTACTAGTGTCAGTCTTAGAGCTTCTTTGTGTTCTGCTTTCACTATTTGGCTTAGCAGCAGGAGAGTCATCCCCCGGTAGATCCTTCTGCGGTATTTGTGCTTTGACACCTTCTTGGGTCTTGCATGATGGCCGTGCTGATGAGCCCTGATGAGCTCTTGGCTCGTCATGGCTTTGTGATTGTGAAGTGTTCTCTGAGGCTGTTGCCAATGACTTCGTAGTCGGCGAAGAAGGGTTTGGCGAGGCTTTTTCTGTGAGGCATTTATATGGAAAAAGTAGGCATTGGGAGGAGTCGTGAAAAGCCTAGGAACTCTTCGTACAGGGGCCAGTAAGAGAGGCACTTCGGGGCTTCACCCGCTATGTGGACAGAGCTCTCTTCGTCTCGCGGCGTCTAGCACTCTCCGTCTTGCACCCTCTTAGCTCGTCCTTGCGGCGTCAAGCACTTTTTTTTATTCGTCCTCGCGGCCTCTTGCCCGTTCTCGCTCCCACTATGATTGAAACTTAGCAGCGTACCTATCAATAGGCCGTTTTGCTAGAATCCAGCCTTCATCTCGGGGCGTTCAAGACCGGGATTACTTTGTTTTGGACTAGTCTTAGTGTTCGAGTGAATTCTTGGTACGGTGCACCAGGGAGCTTGCAGGTCGATTGAGCTGGCTCGAGCGTCCTGAGAAGGATGCAGGTAGGTGATGCGCTCGATTCTCGAGAAGAGGTCAACCCTTTGGTGTCTAAATTTGGGCTTGTGCTCTCCGGGACAGCAAGCTTACCCCGCTAGACTCTAACTTGTGAGCCCCAAATACTCTTCACTCTTGGGAGGTAGTTCAGGAATAATCGCTTTCGTGCCCGGGATATCCCGCGTAGAATCAGCCTCCTTTTCGCGCGTATTATAGGTTGGTAGGGGTAACACTGGGGAGAGGGTGACGTGCAACTCAAGCCTTCCCTAAAAGAACCGTGCAAGTATCAACTTTTCGGCGGCTTGAATGCGTTGCTAACAGTAGATTAGATGCATCCTCTTGCTCTTCTTCTGTTGTCTTGGGTTGGGTTGTTGATTTGGAATGAATAAATGTGTTCAATTAGTGAAGTTACCAGTAAACTTACATATACTAGGGAACTTAGGTGGCAACCTACATCGCCTTTTAAACCACGCTTTGACTTTAGGTTACATTTAGCTTTGGAGTTTTCGTTGGTTTCTGGTGGATTGTGTTGAATACTTGTCTGGATGAGGTCAGTGTGATTGTTTTGGTTGGGGGTATTGGTTGTCTACAGAGAGAAGAGAAAGAAGAAAAAAGAGAGCAAAAAAGTAAAGAAAGAAAAGAGGAACCCTCAGTGCACCACCGACAGCCAGACCCCCATTTCAGAGGAAAAGCAGCCTAATTGTGCACTGAGCACGAAGGCTTTGTGTTCAGTTGGGTTGCAATTGCTGACTCTTGCTGAAGCTGGTATTTTTCTCTTGCGGGGGTTGTGGTTCCCAAGCGGAAAATTAGTGGGGGGCAAGTATCAAGGTTTGTACATAGTTCTCACGATCATACTGCCCACTTGCTGAAACACTGCCTGGAGTTAGATGAGCTTCAATACGTAATTTTTTCATCAGTCTAAACTGATCTCCAACACTGATAATCTTATTGTGGTTTTCATCCCGTTTTGGGTTGTCGGGTGCTGAAAATACGCACACATATATATACATGCACACCACATAATCTGTTCTTTCTTTCAATTGTTTTGATTTTAATCTACTAATTGAATATAACTATGTGTACCCATATACACAATCATACATATACATTCAAATACAATATTTTTATATATATATATTGTATTTGTATATATTTGTATATATTTGTATATACATATATATATATATATATATTAAATATTTAGATATATATGCATGCATGCTTACACAGACAACCATACATACACACATAAGAACTGTTTAACCCGGGCAGTGTGTTTTTGGATGGTTCTTCAGCTAACCACCCGTATCATAAACCAAGACTTCGACCTTTCTTTTGCTTTGTTTTAGTTTTTCACGCGGTGACAGATATTCTGAGGCTGTGAACTTTCTTTGATTCGTTGCCTTTAAGATAAAGCGGTTCAAGCATTTGCTCAGTTCTTGTTGTTTTTTCTCCTTCGTTGGTTTCTTGTTTTGAGCGATGGTCTGCTCTTGCCTGCTGTTTTCCGTTTTGTGTGCTGAGCCACTCATCTACAGGTCTTGATGTCATCATTTGTATCAATGGTAAGTCTATTTCGATTCCTGGATGTACTAGTGTCAGTCTTAGAGCTTCTTTGTGTTCTGCTTTCACTATTTGGCTGAGCAGCAGGAGAGTCATCCTCCGGTAGATCCTTCTGCGGTATTTGTTCTTTGATACCTCTTCTTGCGATCTGCATGATGGCCGTGCTGATGAGCCCTGACATCTGTTGTCCCAGCTCTTTGCTCGTCATGGCTTTGTGATTGTTCTTTTAGTGTTCACTGAGAATGTTGCCAATCACTTTGTAGTAAATATTGAAGGTTGATGATTGATGTTGGAGTTTGATGTTCTTGATGATATGTGGCCTTCTTTTTCTGACGTCTTTGTGGTTGAAAGAGACTCATCCAGCAACGAAACTCAGTGGTAGATGTGTTTCTTGGCAAGTGAGGCAGGAGGCTTTGATGATGTAGTTTTGCATTTTGTAGTTGTAGAGATGGATGGCGGTGCTATTTTGTCACTAAGAGATTAATTTTAGAAAGCCATTTTAGTTGTTAGTATTTCTAGCCCATCACAGGTGGGCTCTCTATTTTGTTTGCTTTCTATATCGTCTAAACAGGTTTTGAGAAAAGATTTGATTTTTGTTGGTTCGGTTTCTATTTTGGAGTTGGATGTTGCTGTTTGGATCACTTTCGAGTTTTGTTCTTCTTCAACGTTTGCTTTTTCTTCTGGTGCAGTGGCTAAGGTAATCATCATCCCTTTTTTCAACGGGCGAGATTCGTGATCCTCGTCCAATGCCTCGTGCAGATAAGGAAATGGTGTCTAATTTGAGATTGCCTAATGGTCTGGCAGTGGGCAATGAACTCATTGAGCGGGCGAAGAGGCAGGCAAAAAATGAGAAGGCTGCTGCCAAGCAAATTGAGTTTGTCAGCTGGGTGTTGTGATTTAGATGACGTTGCCATGATCTCAAGTGAATGTTTTTGATGATCCGCCTGATGTTGGCCCATATGATCGAGGTGGTTATCTTAGTCGGTTTTAGTTTCTTAACTCTGTGGTTACCTATTTGATTTCATTATGATATGAAGTCGAGATAGAAAAGAGTCCAAAGCTGCATTATCGCTTTTCCTATAAAATTGTGAAAATGCATCGTCGTTTATTCTATTTTGAAATCTGCAATTCCGTTTATTCTTTACTTTTAGTTATAGTGTCGTTTATTCTATATTTCTTAGCTGTAGTGTCGTTTGTTCTATAATTTTAGCTGTTGTGTCAATTATCCTAGAGAAAAAACCGTGTCGAGTGAAAGGTTGGGAGCGGAAAACGGATTGTGGGACCAGTACCAAGCTCTCAGCATGATTCCCACAATCGTACTGCCCTCCCTTACCTGTACCCTGGAGTTGGGCCAGCTTCAAGACCCAGACTGTTTCACGTCTAGTCTCCCGCACTGATCGTTCTGTCGTGGTTTTCCCCCCTTCTTTGGTTTGTCGGGTTCTGTTTTTACACACAAAGACACACATGCAACCATACGTGAAATCGAAAAAAATTAGCCCGGGCAGTGTTTTTGAATGGCTTCAGTTTGAATGGCTTGGAGTTATACCCCAAGGCGTCAGCATCCACCTTTTGTTTCAATTTTTACTCCTTTTTTTATGACTAAGTTCCCATTCGTTTCTACTACCATTTTTGAATGGCTTCAGCTAGCGTCTCGAGTCATAACCCAAGACGTCCGCATCCACCTTTGTTTTCTTTGTTTTACATTTGGACTTAGCCTCCTACTATTTTTAGATGGCTCAGCTAACGTTTGGAGTCATAACCCAAGACGTCCGCATCCACCTTTGTTTTCTTTGTTTTACATATGGACTTAGCCTCCTACTATTTTTAGATGGCTCATCTAACGTTTCGAGTCATAACCCAAGACGTCCTCATCCACCGTTGCTTTGCTTTGTTTTTGTTTTCGACGTCTGCTGCTATTTCTGCTACAGTTCTTAGATGGCTTCAGCTAACGTCTCGAGTCATACCCCTAGACCTCCGCATCCACCTTTGTTTTGCTTTGTCTTAGATTGTGGCTTAAATTATTCAATAACTTCAGCTAACGACTAGACTCATGCTTAGAGCAGCTCTGAAAGCGACCTGTTTCTATTTTGTTCTCAGCCAATAACATAATTAGAAAGTCTTAGTTTTTTGTTAATGGTGCCGTTTCTGTTTTGAATCTGTTGTAAATATTTAGATCCCCTTTTGGATGTCATCTTCTCCGGCTCATAATTATACTACTGGTGCCGTGCATCCGAGGGTCATCAGCCGGCTTACTCGAAAGGGCCAGGCTCGTGATCCTACTTTTTGCCAAAGCTAAAAAGAAGTTGATCTTCGATGTGCGGCTGCCTGATGGTTTGGCAGAAGGCATTGCATTCTTAGTGCAGAATCGGGTGAACAGTCAACCAAAACAGAGAAGGCAGCTGCCAAGGATGTTCAGTTTCAGCCGGAAGACGTGATGCTGATCACTTTACTTAAGTTGCTAACACTTTAATTGAATTGTGCTCCAGTTAGTTATTCTCTTACCTTGTAGGTTCCTGCTTATTAGATGCTTTTATAGGTTTCCTGATTAAATGAAGCTCCGACCTAAAAAGGTCAAAATTAGGTTAAAAGTTGAAGTAGAGCAAAAGTCTAAAACTGTCCTATTGATTTTTGAAGCAGATTCAAAAATTGCAGCGTCTTTTATCCTATAGTGAATTTCTTAATAACGTTGAAAGTTGCAATTACGTCAATCCTGTATTGAGAACTCTGAGCTCGCTTATCTTGGAATGTTAAGTCCTGCATTCTATATTGATCTGATTTGCTGTCTGGAGTTTTAACATTCAGGTATATCAAGCACTTTCAAGAACTATCCCGATGCCCCCGATCAGAGCTTTTCTTAGTTGAAGAGACTGTGAAAGAAACACAAAATAGGAACATCATCAAGGTCTTATATTTTGTTTTATACTTTGTTTTGTATGGTAGGAGGAGACTATAGTCCTAGAGAAAAGAAAAAAAGCGAAGGTATATTGGTTGATGTCAGCTTGAATCTCATGCCCCAAGACATCCGCATCCATCTTTGTTTTCTTTGTTTTACATTTGGACTTAGCCTCCTACTATTTTTAGATGGCTCAGCTAACGTTTCGAGTCATAACCCAAGACGTCCGCATCCACCTTTGTTTTCTTTGTTTTACATTTGGACTTAGCCTCCTACTATTTTTAGATGGCTCAGCTAACGTTTCGAGTCATAACCCAAGACGTCCGCATCCACCGTTGCTTTGCTTTGTTTTTGTTTTTGACGTCTGCTGCTATTTCTGCTACAGTTCTTGGATGGCTTCAGCTAACGTCTCGAGTCATACCCCTAGACCTCCGCATCCACCTTTGTTTTGCTTTGTCTTAGATTGTGGCTTAAATTATTCAATAACTTCAGCTAACTACTAGACTCATGCTTAGAGCAGCTCTGAAAGCGACCTGTTTCTATTTTGTTCTCAGCCAATAACATAATTAGAAAGTCTTAGTTTTTTGTTAATGGTGCCGTTTCTGTTTTGAATCTGTTGTAAATATTTAGATCCCCTTTTGGATGTCATCTTCTCCGGCTCATAATTATACTACTGGTGCCGTGCATCCGAGGGTCATCAGCCGGCTTACTCGAAAGGGCCAGGCTCGTGATCCTACTTTTTGCCAAAGCTAAAAAGAAGTTGATCTTCGATGTGCGGCTGCCTGATGGTTTGGCAGAAGGCATTGCATTCTTAGTGCAGAATCGGGTGAACAGTCAACCAAAACAGAGAAGGCAGCTGCCAAGGATGTTCAGTTTCAGCCGGAAGACGTGATGCTGATCACTTTACTTAAGTTGCTAACACTTTAATTGAATTGTGCTCCAGTTAGTTATTCTCTTACCTTGTAGGTTCCTGCTTATTAGATGCTTTTATAGGTTTCCTGATTAAATGAAGCTCCGACCTAAAAAGGTCAAAATTAGGTTAAAAGTTGAAGTAGATCAAAAGTCTAAAACTGTCCTATTGATTTTTGAAGCAGATTCAAAAATTGCAGCGTCTTTTATCCTATAGTGAATTTCTTAATAACGTTGAAAGTTGCAATTACGTCAATCCTGTATTGAGAACTCTGAGCTCGCTTATCTTGGAATGTTAAGTCCTGCATTCTATATTGATCTGATTTGCTGTCTGGAGTTTTAACATTCAGGTATATCAAGCACTTCCAAGAACTATCCCGATGCCCCCGATCAGAGCTTTTCTTAGTTGAAGAGACTGTGAAAGAAACACAAAATAGGAACATCACTAAGGTCTTATATTTTGTTTTATACTTTGTTTTGTATGGTAGGAGGAGACTTTAGTCCTAGAGAAAAGAAAAAAAGCGAAAGTATATTGGTTGATGTCAGCTTGAATCTCATGCCCCAAGACATCCGCATCCATCTTTGTTTTCTTTGTTTTACATTTGGACTTAGCCTCCTACTATTTTTAGATGGCTCAGCTAACGTTTGGAGTCATAACCCAAGACGTCCGCATCCACCTTTGTTTTCTTTGTTTTACATTTGGACTTAGCCTCCTACTATTTTTAGATGGCTCATCTAACGTTTCGAGTCATAACCCAAGACGTCCGCATCCACCGTTGCTTTGCTTTGTTTTTGTTTTTGACGTCTGCTGCTATTTCTGCTACAGTTCTTGGATGGCTTCAGCTAACGTCTCGAGTCATACCCCTAGACCTCCGCATCCACCTTTGTTTTGCTTTGTCTTAGATTGTGGCTTAAATTATTCAATAACTTCAGCTAACGACTAGACTCATGCTTAGAGCAGCTCTGAAAGCGACCTGTTTCTATTTTGTTCTCAGCCAATAACATAATTAGAAAGTCTTAGTTTTTTGTTAATGGTGCCGTTTCTGTTTTGAATCTGTTGTAAATATTTAGATCCCCTTTTGGATGTCATCTTCTCCGGCTCATAATTATACTACTGGTGCCGTGCATCCGAGGGTCATCAGCCGGCTTACTCGAAAGGGCCAGGCTTGTGATCCTACTTTTTGCCAAAGCTAAAAAGAAGTTGATCTTCGATGTGCGGCTGCCTGATGGTTCGGCAGAAGGCATTGCATTCTTAGTGCAGAATCGGGTGAACAGTCAACCAAAACAGAGAAGGCAGCTGCCAAGGATGTTCAGTTTCAGCCGGAAGACGTGATGCTGATCACTTTACTTAAGTTGCTAACACTTTAATTGAATTGTGCTCCAGTTAGTTATTCTCTTACCTTGTAGGTTCCTGCTTATTAGATGCTTTTATAGGTTTCCTGATTAAATGAAGCTCCGACCTAAAAAGGTCAAAATTAGGTTAAAAGTTGAAGTAGAGCAAAAGTCTAAAACTGTCCTATTGATTTTTGAAGCAGATTCAAAAATTGCAGCGTCTTTTATCCTATAGTGAATTTCTTAATAACGTTGAAAGTTGCAATTACGTCAATCCTGTATTGAGAACTCTGAGCTCGCTTATCTTGGAATGTTAAGTCCTGCATTCTATATTGATCTGATTTGCTGTCTGGAGTTTTAACATTCAGGTATATCAAGCACTTCCAAGAACTATCCCGATGCCCCCGATCAGAGCTTTTCTTAGTTGAAGAGACTGTGAAAGAAACACAAAATAGGAACATCACTAAGGTCTTATATTTTGTTTTATACTTTGTTTTGTATGGTAGGAGGAGACTTTAGTCCTAGAGAAAAGAAAAAAAGCGAAAGTATATTGGTTGATGTCAGCTTGAATCTCATGCCCCAAGACATCCGCATCCATCTTTGTTTTCTTTGTTTTACATTTGGACTTAGCCTCCTACTATTTTTAGATGGCTCAGCTAACGTTTGGAGTCATAACCCAAGACGTCCGCATCCACCTTTGTTTTCTTTGTTTTACATTTGGACTTAGCCTCCTACTATTTTTAGATGGCTCATCTAACGTTTCGAGTCATAACCCAAGACGTCCGCATCCACCGTTGCTTTGCTTTGTTTTTGTTTTTGACGTCTGCTGCTATTTCTGCTACAGTTCTTGGATGGCTTCAGCTAACGTCTCGAGTCATACCCCTAGACCTCCGCATCCACCTTTGTTTTGCTTTGTCTTAGATTGTGGCTTAAATTATTCAATAACTTCAGCTAACGACTAGACTCATGCTTAGAGCAGCTCTGAAAGCGACCTGTTTCTATTTTGTTCTCAGCCAATAACATAATTAGAAAGTCTTAGTTTTTTGTTAATGGTGCCGTTTCTGTTTTGAATCTGTTGTAAATATTTAGATCCCCTTTTGGATGTCATCTTCTCCGGCTCATAATTATACTACTGGTGCCGTGCATCCGAGGGTCATCAGCCGGCTTACTCGAAAGGGCCAGGCTTGTGATCCTACTTTTTGCCAAAGCTAAAAAGAAGTTGATCTTCGATGTGCGGCTGCCTGATGGTTTGGCAGAAGGCATTGCATTCTTAGTGCAGAATCGGGTGAACAGTCAACCAAAACAGAGAAGGCAGCTGCCAAGGATGTTCAGTTTCAGCCGGAAGACGTGATGCTGATCACTTTACTTAAGTTGCTAACACTTTAATTGAATTGTGCTCCAGTTAGTTATTCTCTTACCTTGTAGGTTCCTGCTTATTAGATGCTTTTATAGGTTTCCTGATTAAATGAAGCTCCGACCTAAAAAGGTCAAAATTAGGTTAAAAGTTGAAGTAGAGCAAAAGTCTAAAACTGTCCTATTGATTTTTGAAGCAGATTCAAAAATTGCAGCGTCTTTTATCCTATAGTGAATTTCTTAATAACGTTGAAAGTTGCAATTACGTCAATCCTGTATTGAGAACTCTGAGCTCGCTTATCTTGGAATGTTAAGTCCGGCATTCTATATTGATCTGATTTGCTGTCTGGAGTTTTAACATTCAGGTATATCAAGCACTTTCAAGAACTATCCCGATGCCCCCGATCAGAGCTTTTCTTAGTTGAAGAGACTGTGAAAGAAACACAAAATAGGAACATCATCAAGGTCTTATATTTTGTTTTATACTTTGTTTTGTATGGTAGGAGGAGACTATAGTCCTAGAGAAAAGAAAAAAGCGAAAGTATATTGGTTGATGTCAGCTTGAATCTCGTCATGCCCCAAGACATCCGCATCCATCTTTCTTTTGTTTTGTCTATGATTTTTGACTTAGTTGTTACTATTTTTGGATGGTTTCAGCTAACGTCACACAAATACATCCGTATCCACCGTTGTTTGATTTTGTTTGTTTTTGTAAACTTTTCTTAGTTATTGTTCCTCAGTCGTGGTATAAAAAGTTCTGCAAGTGAATTCAGTATGCCTTATTCTGGCTCCAGGTTATTTATTCTTTTTCTATGGTTTTTTAATTGCATTTTATAGCGCTTGACATGATTTGGAGATTAATTTTTGGATCGTGTTGCTTAATGCTTGTTTGTTTCTTATCTCGTGTAGTTCATCTACACTCGTCCAAATTTGTACGTTATTTGCAAGTGCTATGGTCTTATCTTACTTTGTGTTTTTTTAAGATCAGTTTGTGTAACATTTAATCATAATAATTTTTCGTATATGTAAAGTGCACTTTTTCACAGAAGTAATTATTACATTTTGTTCGCCTGGATTTTAGATGTCTTATCATGTTAGTGCTTTTTTGCAATTTTGCTATTGTTTTGTTTACATTTGTCCAGGTTAACTTTATCTGAGTAGCTCTTTCTGGTGCTTCATGGCATTCTATGATTACCTGTTTTCCTCCGTATCGTCCACATTCGAGTTATTTCAACAGTCCTGGGCCTTCTGTTCATATTGCAAGCATCTACTATATTGTAGTACGGAGTGCTCCGGTCCCGACTTTTCGCATCTCTACTGATTGAATATCCTGCTGTCTTCGCAGATTGCATTGCCTTGTCATCTCAGACCAAAAACGAAAGAAGAGCGAAAATTCCTCAATTTCATGAATGTAAGGGGAAAGAACGTGAATTTAGAGATCCGTAGGTTTGTCCATTAGTTCGGATCGGCAGTTGCTAAGCTATAGTTAGAGTGCCGCTCAAAGGCTCTTTGGAACAATATTGTTTTTTTCGGAGTCGAAAGATTGCTCTCAGTGAAGTCTTTATTTCATCTTGGATGAGTTCTTATAGAGTAGTTATGTTTCGATGCTTTCTTGAAGTAGTTGATGTTGCGTCTGTTGATGTGTTTAGTTTGACTCAGTAGTTTTGATGTGCTGCAAAGTTCCTTCTGAGAGGTCCACCAAGGTGGATTCATTGCTATCCTCAGTGTTCTGGTTTATAGTCTCTGTAGTCTTTGGAAGGGTGTAGTCGGTACATTGGCCCAGGCTGATGAGACGTGTTCCATTGGTGAAATATTGGGTATAGTCTGATTTAGCTTTGAGTGTTTTGAGTATGTTTATCCTGGTAAAAGCGTTTGCTCAACTTGGCTTGAGTCTGTTTATCCTGGTAAAAGCGTTTGCTCAATTCTGCTGATGTTCTCTGTCCAAAGCGAGCTGCCTGTTCTACAACTAAAAGGTTCAGTGGTCTAGAGAATCGAGTGCTCTTGGTAATTTCTCTTGCGGCTTTACAGGTTGATTCAATATCGTAGAGGGCTTTGTCGTTTGCATGCTGGTATTTTTTAGCGGTAGCCATTTCGGGTTTGCTTACAAAAACATTGAACAGAACAGGACTTTTGACTCGTCCTTGAGGGATACGGGCGCTTGGGAGGAAGCTCTCTGCTACAGCTTAATGTTCAGCAATTGTCAGTTCTCTATTTTAGAAGATGTGTTGTGCATTCGATGTTCAGCATCGGAACTTTGTGCTCCTGTGTTCTGTAGAGTTGTGATCTATGACATACTGCATCAAATGATCGCTGAACGACAAAAAAGACCGCTTCAGTTGGTTGCTTCCAGAGAGTTCCACTAATGGCCTATTCTCGCAGTGTTTTGACTTCACCGAGCTTGCCAGTACAGTATTTCAGAGAGATAGAGTTCTGTAGTTCTTAATGTTGGTGTGCGCTTGGCGTAGTCTATGGAGCATGCAAACTTTGGTCTTCCAGCTCGTCGGTATCTTTCATCGCTTGTGTTATTCTTAATTGAGTTTGCAAAGGGCCTCTGTGATGTTGTCTAGCATTTGTGTTAGGACCTTAAAACTTGCTCATCTACTGGCGTTGTTTCTTCTCTCAAGAAATCAATTGTCTGCAGCGGAGGCTTAACGTTAATTTGCAGTAGTCTGTTAGCATATCATAGTCCTCGATGGCACTTTCGTTTGAACTTCTCTCAAATTTTTTGATCGCTCATTTCAGTTGTTCCGACTCCGTGCGTCGTCATGGTCTGTTTTAGGGAGTTGGCAGAGCTGTTTTCAGTGTCTTGTGCTGTCATTTTGAGTCGGTTGATGTTGTTCTGATCTTCATTGGTGAGTCTGTTGTAGGCCTTTCAAACGTTCTGGTGGTGTTATCATTGAGTTGCGCGATCAGTTTTATCTTGTTGCTGTTTCTCTACCTTGATTTCTTTATTCATTTGTTTGTTATAGAGCCATGTTCAGCTCGGCTGTTAATTCTCTCTAGTCCATGTCTCCTCATAGTCCGATTCTTCTAATTTTTGTCATCGTCTGTATTTGATGTTTAATTCTGACAAGATTGCCTATTTCTGTGTTAGTTCTGTCTTTGAGATCTGCGGGAGTTGTCGTTGCACCGCTCGATGTGAGTAGTGAGCTCTTTTGCCTTCTCATGCAGTTCATCTGTGATGTCTCTGCAGACGTAAAAGCTCATAGTGAGGTCGATGTTCTGGTCAAAAATGGTTTGGGATGGAGGTAAGAACTAAGATTATGTTCAGAGTTATTATATTTTAGATGTGTTAGTTATCAGTTAAGTTGTTTGCTCTGTTACTGTTGAACTACTGGGTAAGGTTGTGACTGTTATTATTTGTAAAACTAAGCGTGCGATTGGATGTCAGTGAAAATACAAAGTCTAAGTTTCTTTGTAAGAGATATGTCTGTTTTTTGTGAGTTCTTTTTACGGTTAGAGTTTGTTAACTCACCGGTCGCTCCAGTTAAGGCAGAGCCTAGTTGGCTCCTTTTACAACCTTAAGGTATAAAGTGTTAGGGCTTATTTCTGCGCGCAGAGTAGACCTATCTCGTTCTCTCAGACTAACTGACTCTGTAAAACACAGAAGATATACTTAATTTATAACGGCGTGTAGTATACATATCAACTTATAAGATGGTATATCAAGGTATATGATGTACACATAGTGTAGCTATCTATTTTACTAGGCTGACTGAAGTCAAACGTGCAAGCCTTTTATATAAGTCAATAGTGTCCTCCCAATTGTTTGGAGGCGTACATTCAGTATTT
>NC_134482.1:18884303-18969303 GCF_964194025.1 Convolutriloba macropyga
TTGAGTAAGTTTAGCTTAATCATTTGGAGAGATACGTGCGTTTGGTTCAGTTGTTCAAATTTCAACCTTTTCTCTAAAAATAATTTTACTATCTCAAAAGCTTGTGGTAAAACTCTATAATGCTCTCAAAATTTCAAATACTACTTATTGCGGCGCTTTTGACTTCGAAAAGTTTATCACTAGTTTCCGAGAAACCGAATTTTTTGTCATGGAATATCTTTGAAAAAAGGATTGCAATGATCAATAATGGCATTCCGATTTCGGGCGAAGATTTCTACGTGAGACTCCGTCTATCGCATCACTGGATTACGATCCAGAACTTCTGTGGTGGAACAGTTATTGACAGATTCTGGGTCGTGACTTCAGCTGCGTGTGTTACGTACCCCGATTCAACTATTTTCACCCCCGATCAAATAAAAGTAGAAAGGGGAGTTTTTGGAAATCCAGCTACTCTGGGGAACCGAGTTGTTCATGTGAATAAAATTGTTGTTCATCCGCAGTTTAAAATTTTAAACAGTGTACCAATATTTGATATTGCTTTGATTCGTTTAGAACGGGCGGTTGCTAAGCGACGGGTTATTAAACTTTGCTCGGAGGGTACTGACGAAGAAATGGAGGCTTTGAATTTGGTCAGTATGGGTTCGACATCAACTGAAGTATTCGAGATGCCAGAAAAACTTCAACAAACGACGTTTTTGACACCATTTTTATGTATCCACTTAGTTGGAGTCTGGAACTATGTCCGGATCACAACATATGTGCAGTTCCAGCTACCTCTGGTACCAGATTTTGTTTCGGCGATGCCGGCAGTCCTTTATATAAGAGGGGTTGTCCAGATAATACGAGCGACAAAAGAAATGAATGCTTAATGGGTGTCGCAAGTTATTATCACGACTTAAGTGACGAATTTCAATGCAATAATTGTGCATTCTTTTTCACTAGTGTGCCTTATGTGCACGAATGGATTGAACAAACAATACTAAACTTTAATAGAAAACGCTAAATAAATTAATTAGTTAAAATAAATTATCAAAAATAAATGTCACAAAAGTGGCAGTTGTTTCCTAATGGTTTTGTAATAATTCTAAAATTGAATTTCTACCATATACAAAATATTGTTTGGTAATGTTTAAGCTTTAAATGGATAGTTCTTTAATTATTCTACTGCAAGTCACTTTTTTAGTATTTTACTAATCAAATTTGTTTCTCTTCACTACAAAGCAGCTAGAATTGAAACTGAAACACAGGTCGAGAATAAAAACGATTGAAGACGCAAAATTCATGTCGATTTATTTTAAAGACGAACAATTCTAAACTCAAAAAATGACTTATTGACCCCCCAAAAATTAAAGAGTTCCTTGATGATGATTGAGACTTGATGAATATACAACAGAAAGAAGAAAGTCAAAAGTAGAAACAAGCGAAACGAAAAAAGGTGAATTCAAAGCCACAAAGAGAACAAGTTATGGGCTGAAAACATTACATGAATCCACGTACGCCTTGTTGGACGGCACAATGGTTTCTGTAAATATACGATATTATGGTAAGAAAAAGTAAAGAACAACGAGAAGGGAACGTTCAAAAAAACTCGTGTTGGAAGTAGTTAAAATATCCTGTAAGGTTTCTCGGGGAAACGAAGCATGGAAAGATAGCAAATCACAGCTATATTGCAAAAATAAAAGTAAACCAGTTAGAAATTCCGTCTATTAATCAGATTTTCCACTTTACGGAAGAGCAACGACCGTGTAAATACCTTATTTACTCATTCTTTCAAAGCAGTTGTTTTTATATCCAAAATGCAAATAATGATATTGAAGAATTAATTGATGTGAAGATGACATTGACTTAGTTGTCAAACTAGTTGACATTTTTCTTCAAATTTAACTTTCTTTGGCTGCTTTCTTCTATGTTTTTTGGACTTCATCAACTAGAGGCTGTGCTCTCCTCTTCGTAAGAAGACAGCTAACAAATGCGTTCTATCATTTGAAACGAATTTTGTTCTTTCTACTTCATCATTTCAAAATTATATACTCAAACATTTGTGATTAGATGCGAAGTTAAGAATCTGCTCATTGCTTTCTTTTCTGTAAGTAGATAGAATTCCCAACGCAAATAAATGGAAAGTGTAGGTTACTTGCAGAAGTTAAGCAATCCAATGTTGTGAACAGTGCCGACCAATGTTTAGAAAAACCTTTAGACCCGTCTGTTCATCCGTCAAGCAGATGGCTCTCTAACTGTTTGCTACAGCTGTATCTGTTTTGGTCTGAGAGAGGCTAGCATAAGGTGAAATAAAAAAAGAAAAACAAAACAAAGGAAAGTGCGTAAACATTTTAGGATGTGCGTTATCCGGGCGGTGAGGTGAATTGATAGTGTGGAAAGTTTGATTTTTTGAGAGGGGGCTAATCAGGGGTCTGAAGGGAGGTGGAGTGAGGGAAGAGGGGGAGGGTAAAAACCACTTATAATTTTATTTGCACCGTGAGTTTGTCCTCACAGCTGATTCGGTGTAATGTATAGCTAAAGTAATTTGAAAGAGCAGTACTCAGTGACTAAATTTTATCTGGGATCAAGCTGTTTATCCCGTTTTTCAAGACAAAAAGTCATGCGCTCTGAATAAAAATTAGCCAAGCAAGAAATCTGTACCTCTCATAAAAAAACGGATTGATGACGTTTGCATGTGATCTGCAAAATATCTATATTGATTTAGAGAAGCAACTTGGTTCTGCAAACTCGACTTTTCAAGAAAAAATTCAAGAAATTCAAGAAACTTTGTAATTAATTTTCTATTATTTTTGCGTTCAACACTTTTTGAGCTAGGAATTCGATTAAGAAACATAATTTTGATCAATTTCTCGAGATTTTTTTTGGAATGAAATATTGATAATAATAAGGCGTAGTGAGCGTCAAAATTGAAGAATGGATAAGACTAAACGCTATGGTCATGCTTTTTGTCATATTTTCCTGTAATTGCCTGACTTTTTTGCTATCTTATTGTTAACTATAATAATCAAAAACCATAGATTTATCAAGCACATTGATAAAAAATTTACTAAAATAAATGATGCAGACACAAACAGGCCTGTCATACTCAGTGTATTTTCTTGAGTAGTATTGGATTCGCGTCATCAATGCAGGTTTAAACATAAAGTAGGCCTAACTAAATTAATAAAAATCGAAATATAAGAGGCCATCTACCCAACGTGTTAATCTACTTTTATAAGATTTGTTCGAGCAACGTTCTTTGACTACTGCTAATAATGCTTGATTATCTGTAATGAGAATGAAAGTTTTCTCAAAAAGATTATGTTCAACAAACCAAGCCACTCCAAGATGTTTCAGTTCCATAATAATATACCCTCCTTTTTATTAAGGTAACTTGACGCAAATGCGACTACTAACCAGTGTGTGAACGTTGTTCTAATGAAGTTCATAAACCAGGGCGAGATACATCCTATTTGACGCGCGCTTCAAAGTTTGCATTATAGTGAGTGTTTTGTGTTGTTTGTGCAACCTGATTTTTAATATGTTGGAAAAATGTAGCAAGTTTGCCTGTCCATTCCATTTTTGTATGCGTAGTGAGAAAAGACACAGAGGGTTACATAGTTGTCATAATTTCGATATAAATTTACCTAATTAGTGGACTGAACCTAGAAACGACCTTAATTGTTTAAGATTTTTAGGTGCAGGAAGAGTGAGAATGGCAGATGATTTAGATTCCAGTGAGCAGATGACAAGTGATGACAAGAGGAGATTCGAGTGAGGTTATAATTTAGCTAAATTTATAACCTCAGTTTTTGATTTCGGTTTTGGCATTTAGTGACAGTTAGGTAAGTTTATTCTGAATTTGTCTTCATCGAGTTTTTTTAGGCATACATATACTCCCTAAATGTTGTGGTTGTGATCTACGACTGACAAAAATGATATCAACAAAAAATTCTGTGTTTTTAAGGCCTAATGAAGTAAGATTTCTTCGTTGATTTGCGTCGATAAGAATCTAAAATTTTGGCATTTGATGTGAATTAATTTCTTCATTTTCTGGAGCCAAGCGTTACAGTTCTATCTGTTATTACAGTAACAATTGGGGAGATAGTTTTTTTTTATCAAAACAACGGTTTTGTTTTCGATGTGTTTCTGGTCCATTAGTTTTTGACGCACATTGTTCACTTGGTGCTTTAAATTAACTGGGATTCTACATCCTGTTTGGTGTGTTGGAATATAATTTTTCTGAAATGCTGATTTCACTGGATGTGTTGTAGACTTACCGATACGGTATATGAGGTCAGAAAAACCAGAAGATATTTTCATTTTTCGTAGGATATTGGTTTCGAGTAATGTTATTAATTTGTTTTGATTGGATCAGAATTAGACTCTATTGAGAAAACGATCTCTTCCAACTTTAAGACGATTACCGTCTTCTTCTTTAGCTATTTTGATTTTTTGATTGATAAAACTTTGCAAGTGACTAGCAAAAGCCCTCACAAATGCAGAAAACCAAACTTATTGGTCGAAGGCCACCGCAATGAGTGAATTGAAGATAGTTTCAAATGAATTAATCAAGACAACATGATCAACCAACAAAAGCCACTTGTAAGTCTTGATTAATTCATTTGAAACTATCTTCAAATCACTCATTGCGGTGACCTTCGACCAATAAGTTTGGTTTTCTGCATTCGTGATGGCTTTTGCTAGACTTTCATGGACCATAGCGGAAACGTTTCCGAAATCCACTAACGCTTTAATTGAGACAGTTCCCAACTGGATTGCAAGGTTTATGGGTTTTATTTCTCGGAACTTCTTGTCGGATTCTTCTGTTTTTGAGTTTCTGCATCTTGTGTTTTTCATCTTTAATTATTGTGTTTGTGTGTCAAATAATCTAGTTGATTGACTTGGTCCTCTGCCTTGGTAGCAGTTGTAGCTGTATTTATGGCTTCTGATGGAGTATCTGCTACGTTGTTCACTTTCACTTCATTGTTCACTCTCAGTTTATTGGAAAAATGGTTTCCTATTCAACAAATCTGACATAGCGTTCCTTCATCTGGACAAGACTGGCGATGGTTAGGAGACCAAAAGTTTCAATATTTAGGACATTTTGTAGGCTTCCCACTGCTGTTTTGTTGTGTTGATTCTGTCAATAGTTATTTGGAAATGCGCTGGAATGTCACTCAAAGATGCACTCGTGCGCGTTGTACTGACCATATAGTCGGATGTTCCAGCTATTTTCGATTGGTTCTGTATTCCCATCTTGACCTTGACGGTCAGTTCTATGCTTTTTTAGGAGGGACTGCCTCTTTCAACAATTCTCGTTACATTTAGACGTCAAGGTTATTCGCAATAAAAACATCTCGTATTATTGATTCCTCATGGTCACCAAGATCAAAACCGAGAGAATGTTCATGCAAAACTGTTTTATGCAAAAAAGTATCTGTCAAATGTTGTCGCATTGTTTTGTGAGGATGCTGTCTAGAATATCCCAAAATTCTTTCGTTTCCCTTTTTTATCTTTTTCTTAGTATGATTTTTTGGAACAAAAGGTTGTGCGCCCCTCTACACCGAAACTCAAGTATGATTGAGAAACATCTTTAGTATCGCATAGTTTCTACGGTCGGTCACCAGACAGTATTGCGGTGGCCTCATTCTTTCGGCATTTGTTAGGCCAGTTTTGTTGTTCACTTTGGGCAGTACTAGTCTCAAAGTTTTCTTCAGGTTCTGGGGGTATTATTACTTTGTCAGGTGTTGCTTCATAGAGTTTGTCAATTGAGATCCTTTCATTTGCAAGAACTGTAAGTTTGGGGATTACACATCTTTTCCATCTCCGTGATGATTCGATGCTTATTTCTTTTTCAATATGGCTCGATGCCGATTATCCCTCGTCCTTTAAGTGCTGAGTGCGCTATGTGATAATTAAAGTGTATTGTGTGGCAATTGTGAGACAATGTGTCTGTTTTGAGTAGTATCGGATTCGCGTCGCGTATGCAGTTTAAAATAGAAAGTACGCATAACGAGCTTGCTACTTAATTTTTATCTACGTCGCAATACCACTACAAATTATATAGCATGGAAACGTAGCATGATTCCAAGCGAACGTTTCATTTTACTGTACAGTTGCTTCTACGTTTTAACTCGAATTGCTCTTTTAACCTCCATGTTCTAATGAGATGATTTTTGCTTAGATTAGATACATTATTTCGCTTGCTTTTACGAATTATACCCTTATTGTTAATATTGTTCCATCTGTAAATAAACAAATTGTACATTTCTACCGCAATGTTATCCTTCCAATCCTTCGAGAAACTCTCTAAATGCGAACTTTATCAAATTTATGTTGACATTTTCAAAACAGTTGAAGAAAAAGATGACCTTATAAAGAATTATGTTATACAATGCAGCACTTACATCAAAGAAATGAGACAGGACGGTGATCAGGCAACATACAAAAAAGATCAGGAAGTACCACATAATTTAAATAACGAATACAAGGTGAGAACGTTTCCAACTTTTAATATTCCAGAAAACACGAGATTTTATTACTTGGAAGTAGTTTGGTTAAGAATTTGGTCAATGATAACTCAATACCGCAAGGCATCTGCATTCACGCATATAGAGAATCAACAACAAAAGAAAAGATAGCTGTTCTAGAAAAATATCCCGAGAAAGAACTTAAAACTGTTGTTTTGCAAGATGGAACCAATTCGATTTTAAAACAAAAAAATCGTGATGTGAACAACCTTTTCAATGAATACATTGAATTAGTTGAAGTAGTATCTCACAAATTTAAACGCAAATCTCCTTGCTATTGGAAATCCCACCAATCAAGTCATCAAATCATAACTCTGTTGCTAATGAACGAATATCTGCTTTCAACAAAAAACTTGAAATTTATGCAAACTCTGCTAATAATATGAATTTGAAATTATTACCCATTCATCAAATGATGATGAAACTACCCCACTACAACTATCTGTTTTACGATGATTTACATTTTACTTACCAGCAGGGAGTACCTTTTTTAAAGAATGCAGTTTTAGGACACTTTCTTCTCACATCAAACAATATTATTGCAAACGCTCAATACAATCGCAGTTTCAACCATTCGTTTAATAGAAATAAATTTCATTCATTTCAACGCAAGCCATTCAACCAAACGTATTACTACACCAGGGGAAACAATCATTTTTAATAATTCGTATAGTAACGCGAGATGATGTATTGCTTGTTTTATTTTTCAAATTTGATATCGATGTTTAGGGAAAGCACTTCATGGAAATGGAGAATCAGTCTCATTATTCTACTTATTTTATCTCCACGAATTGTATCTTCAAGTGAATTGGTGTACGACAACTTTCATGAGGTGCCACTTTTCGTGTTAAACAATAGAACATCGGGAACGCCTTTTAATTTCATTCCAATTTCTTTTTCCCGTGTATTAATTATTTGTTTTGTCTTAATAGTTAAGGCTTCTATCATGATTCAATGTGGAGATGTAGAACAAAACCCAGGGCCAGTTCTGAAATACGCTGAGTGCGTTAAAACAGTAGGCGCGTCTTTTAAGAATAATGTTAAGATTTTCTCCCTCAATTGTAGAATTATTGTTGGTCAGAACTCCACTTTAAAGCAATTAATGGATGATTTGGGAACAAACACAATTTTTGGCTTGACAGAAACATGGCTCAAAATGAATGACGATATCCGTTTTTGGGAAGTACGCAGTGAAAATTTCCAATGTTTCAGAAAAGATAGGAATCTTTCATTACATGACAAAACAAGTGGAGGTGGTCTGCTGCTCTATATACCAAGATCATTCAAACCTAAAGAACGTTCAGATCTTACCACCATCTCGGAATCCCGTTTCGAAAGCATCTGGGTAGAATGTGAGTTCAATAAAAAAGTATTTGATAAATATTTTGTACTGCCCGACCAAACAGCTTTCTGAAATGTTTCTGTCAGAACTGGCTCTGTGAATTGACTTTGCTGCAGCTGAGAAAAAACGAATAATTTTGATGGGCGATTACAATATTGACTTTTTTCAGAAGAACGATAAACGAAAATTAGAAACGCTATTTATTCCGTACGGGTTGGTGTCATGTAACAGAAAGACAGGGACAAGACAGAGTATCAAGACTGCATTGATTGATTATATCATCACACAAAACTTCAAAAAATGTTTTGTTACAGAGAGCATCTTGAATAGTAATCATTACGGAACAGTTGCTATATTGGAAGAAAAAATGATAATGAATCAAATGCCAATCAAAAAAACTTTCTTCGACAAAAAGAACTATTCTAAAGAAAAATTCCAGGAATATATTCGGAGTTCAGATTGGAGTCTTTTCTGGATGTCACAAAATGCTAACGAAATGATGTTCCAATTTTGTATCATAGTCGAGCAAGCAATAAATGTGCATGCACCATTGAAATCTTGTTTTGTGAAGAATGATAAACCGAAAATTTTCCTGAATAGAAATAAATTCCTATCTGGAAAAAATTTCAAATCAGAAAATGAAGCTTCCTTGTTAAAAGACTTTATTTCTCTGAACACAGAAAAAAGTCGCTGGAAATTTATACAAGAAGTTAGGAACAATGAAAAACAACGAATTGTAATAGACACTCTGCGTAACAGCTTCGGTGAGCTTATTACGAACGGAAAAGACATCGCACACCTTTTGAACTTCAAGTTTTCAGTTTTGGGGGAATATTTTGGCGAAAGTAAAAAAATTGATAAAACATTGTCCTCAGCTGAGACGGGAAATGCAAATAGGTTTTTCTTCAAATATGTTACTTGTAAAGAAGTCCATGATTTAATAAAATGTTTGAATGTGAACAAACCTTTGGGTCCTTCAAAAATTCCCGCATGGGCGTTGAAAGATGCCCAGTCGGTCCTTGCGGAGCCTCTCTGTTTTCTGATAAACGAGTTTATTTCTGAGTCTTCTTTTCCGACTGACCTCAAAAGAGCTTTGGTCTCACCTCTTTATAAAAAAGGAAACACAGAAGATCCCACTAACTATCGTCCAATATCAGTAACCGGCGCATTGGCAAAAATTTTTGAGCAAGTTATAAGGAACCAAATTAATGACAAACAATTTGGATATAGGAAAAAAGTGTCCACAACAGATGCCATACTACAATGTATGGAATATGTAAGAACTGAAATGGATAAAAAGAATACGGTTTGTGGAGCATTCCTCGATCTCTCAAGAGCATTTGACTCAATCTCACACGAAATACTAATAGAAAAATTGAAATGTTTAGGATTCGACGGAACATCTACACAATTGATTAGATCATATTTGAAAGACAGAACTCAAAAGTAGTTTTCTTGGGAACTGAGTCCGACTGGATTTTACTTAACACAGGTGTGCCACAAGGGACAGTATTAGGACCAATTTTGTTCAACATTTATGTGAATGATCTTCATAGAGCTATTGATAATGACAATTGTCAAGTAATCCAGTACGCCGATGACACTTTTTTCTATTCTTCTCATACTAATGAAAATATAGCCAGAAGTTATTTGGAAAAAAGTATTGAAAAACTATGTTATTACTTCCAATCACATCAATTATTGATGAACAATAAGAAGACAGAATATATCGTTGTTTGCTCCATCAAAAAATGCACGAGCTCCGTCTTATCTCAATGTTAACGATGTGAACATAGGAGAATCGTCGTCGGTAAGATATCTAGGAATAATATTAGACAACAAATTAAAATTTAAAGAAGAGATCAAAAGAATACTCTCCAGAATGGCGTGCAGCATCAAAATCTTGAAAGATATAAGGAACTGTTTTCCTATAAAAACTAGAGTAACACTATTGAACGCGCTTGTTTTAAGTCACATTCAATACTCATCTCTTATGCTCGTTGGTATCAGAAAAAATCTCATGATAACATTAGAAAAACAACTTAATTGGGGAATAAAAGTGTGTTTCAAAAGAAAAAAGTATGATCGCTCGACTGATTTAAAAATAAAAAACAGAATCATGCCTGTTGAATTCCTTCTCAAATATCGATGTATGGTATTTTTCTTGAAATATGTTAGGAAACAATTACCAGCTTTTAGTAACAACAATGTATTGCAAACTTTCAATTGTAAACAGAATGCGAGAACGGGAAAAACTTATCCGGCTATGAAAAGCAATTCGGAATTCCTCGATAAATCATTGATGCTGCAAGCCATGAAATTGTACAATGAATTTCCATATGTACAAAGACAAAAACTTGATAAGGGTAAAAACATCAAAGGTTTTTTGAAAGACTTCTATTTCAAGGAATATCTGAAGGACCCAAAGGCATTGGAGTAGAAAGATTTGTTGAGGGACCTTTTTTAAGTTTTGGTTGTTTTTAATTTCCTTATTATCCAATATACTTTTTTTATGTTTTTAGTATTCCAAACGTTGTAAATAAAATATATTCTTATTGTTTTATGTATTTTAGAATTTGTACATTGCCATTTTGTTGACACTTTTAAGGTGTGTAACATTTTGGAATTCAATGTTTTCTTTTTTTTATTTAGCCAAATGTTTGGTGGGCTCAAGATAGAGACTAGAGAGAGAAAGAGAACCCAATGATACGATGGTTTTGAGAAGAATGAATTGAAATATCAGAAATCATATGAACAAATGATTTATTCTACTAACAGAGTTGAAGTAACACTCGGCCAACAATTAATTTTATCACTGCACAAGTTCAATTTAAGATCAGCATACTCTGATACAAAAGATCCCGTATGTTCAACAAGGCCAATGAGAACTTTGCTCCCTTATTTTTTGTGCAAGGAATTTTTGCCATTCGATGTATTTCACGTAGAATCAAATGAGTAACGTCAATAGAAAGACCGTAAAGCGTAATTGTAATTAAAACAGATTTCTTCAAAATTCGTGTTTTTCGAGTTTTTAAGAACACTTTTCGTTTTACCAAAAATTTCTTCGATTTCAACGTAATTTCCTACCAATTTTTACGCAATTACGTTATTATTAGCTGCGCGACGCAAAAACGAGGTTATTAGTCCTTTAAGGTTCTTTTTAAAGATTGAGATTATATTGGGAAGCTATCTCTTCTTAGAATATTCAAATTTCTTTCTACTTTTTAACGTCCATGAAAAATCGAATTGAGGACGTGGTTTTGTAAAGCAAGAATTTAAACAGCTGAAAAAATCAGTAGTTAGAAGAATAAAACGTAATCAAATTACTTTCTCTAACTCTCAGGAAAAAATATGGATTGATGAAAGTTGATCGAGCAACAAAATCCACCTGCATAAAATACACGAAGAACCCACGGATTAAGAAATTGGGAAAGCTGGAGCCATGGAAAACATAACAATTGTAGCGACAATCAGGGTATTTCTTTTTTGAGCATTAAATTTGCAGTAACTGCAACAAATGTGCTCAAATAAAGTCTTGGTCTTTGTTGGTCGATTTTACGGATAAATTCTGGCTATTCCCTGACAAAGGAGTCTGGAAAACCCCTCACTCAGTATCTCTAATACAATGAAAAAACTTATTATTGACACTAATTGTTCAATTGATTTGCAGTAAAAACATTTGCCCAATTTCGGCATTTTTTGAAAGACTGCAGATTTTCAAACAGGTGCTAAATTTCTGACTAGTTCAATATATATTTCTCGTCAACTGCACAAACCATAAGAAAAGCTAACCCTGGGATCTGTTTAATTAATATATTTTTAGTAACAAGTACCGAACACGAAAAAATGACTAATTAACGACAAAGTTTCCAAGTTCTGTACAAGAGTGATAAGTGTAAAAAGTGATATGATCATAACTCTGAATTAGTAATGAAATAAGCCTTGTAACAAGGCCTATAGTCTGGGTGGATATGTGTTCATTGCTCTAATAAACAGCGTTTACTCTTAATTTTAAATCAAAACATTAGATGAATTGGAGATTTGTATTTGCACCCTCAAGAACTCGTATGTCACGAGTACGATGCCTTAAGACGCACCCAAGTTCATTATTCTGAACTGCAAAGTTTAAACGCGATCGGTCATAAATTACTTCAGAGTATTTTTGAGGTGACTGATTGTGAATGAAGTTTGCACTAGTGAAGGCTTATTAATTTCTTGCCATTCAGTTGGTCTAATGTGCCATTGAGTCAATGAAAGTGACGTTTGTAAACAAATATAAACAATTAGACAAATAGAGTTTGAACAAAATGCTGAAGCGAAAATGTTGAACAAACTTTCAAACTTCACAATCATTTTAAATAAATGTCTGGATAGTTCAACTCAAAACTCTTTTGGTTCAAATTTATATACCGATATTCTGTTTGCCGATAAATAAAGTCTCCGTATTATTTTATTTTCATCGTTTAATTGGGAACAAAAAAGCGTAAAATTTGCCCAAAATAAGACCCTGAGCAGTCTTCCAGTTCGAGAGTTCGATCAGTTCACTACAAAACAAAAAAAAACACTCAAAAATTATTGGCACGTGAGTCCACGACCAGTAATGTTCTATAACAAAATAACTCTTGTATAGTATAACTGTCCAGACAATTAAAACCGCACATGAGCAGGGTTGATCTTCTCCGATCATGAGCGGGTTTTACTTCTCATTTTTGACCATTAACGAGCAATTTAGAAACTACTGCTACAAGAACTACTGCTAATCAGCGTTTGTCAAAAGCACTGATGAAACCTCTTTTTTCGCTCTTTGGATTCTAGTAGCAAATCTCGCATTAATGTCTGTCACTCATATTTCTCACTTAAAGAGGAACAAAATTTAGTGTACGGATTTGAAAATTAAATTTTCTCTTCAACACTCTGCACAATAGAACTGAACGTGTATAACTTTGTAGCGCGTTTTCAGAAAAGTGATTAAAAAATAATTTAACCTGACTGAAGTGATGGATCTGGTAATATGAGACAAAAACGCTTCAAAAAAGGTGGAAGAATATTGGAGACAGTGGATAAGTATTTGATTATGAACAAACTGACGCTAAATGCAGATAAAGCAGAGTTATAATAATTTACAAATAAGTAAGAACCAAAACCAATTTTTTTCCAACGTTGAATTTACAAAACCTGATCAAATTGCAGTCATCATTGTATACAAATTGATGCAAATTTAACCTTTGAAAATCACATGAAATCGGTTTTAAGTAAAATTGAGGTTAATTTGTTTAGTATATATTTTGAGGATTGACACCCTCTGGAGTTTAACGCCAATAATGATTTCGCATCTATTTTTCAGCGGAATACTTCTGCAGACTTTAACTGCTAGATAAAAACAGCGCAAAAGTCAGTTTTTTTTGTTTGGTACGAAGAGAAGAGTTGCTCATGAGGAAAAACTAGAGAACATATTAAAGCACAACGATATTTTTTTTCATTAATAAATTGTTGTTATAACAAGGAGGCTCGGTAATGTGTGTTCTCTGCGCACATAATGTTCCGACCCCACTCATCCACATTTTTGACTTAATTGGCTACCAAATGATGAAGAGATAGAAAATTTTCAAAAAAATACACAGCGTTCAACAAACAACCAATGAAATTCGATAATGCCACGCCAGAGAGCCAATGAAAGTTGTTTATAATAGGACTACTAGAAAGATCAACAATAAAAATCAAGCAACAAAAATTATTTAGGACCGCAACTCGATGTCTATAATAAAAAAATAACAAAATCAAACTCGCATCAGGTAAAAACCAAAAGAAAACATTTTAAACTAAACTTCCTTTGAAATATAATGGACCTGTCTTCAATGCGACTGGTTAACAGTTCGGCACAAAACCTAAATAGATGCGAAGTTCAAATAAATTTTCCATTTTTGAAAACAAAGAACAAATAATTTCACAGTTCTAATGTCATTAGTTATCAACTGAAATCCCTAAAATGTTCAATTATGTCTACATGGAAAGCAATCTAGACATGTCATTATCCATTGTTCGATTGCGAAAAGTTTCAAAGCCAATGGGATCAACGATTATTTTTATAATCTGAAAAAAAACCAAAATCCTCTGAAATGTACAAATATATAAAAATTTAACTTTTTTTTAAAATCTCATAGTAACAGTAGTAACAAAGCGAGAAACAAATGTTTGACGCAAAAATCGTTATAAAGATTAAAAAATAGCTAACTGGAAACCGATTGTGACCTGTGTTTACAGAGACTGAATTACAAATCGACCGATAAACTATTTAAAAAAGACCAAGCTGGAAAACCCAAATTTATTTTTGAAAACAAATTTTTTTTCAAAAGTCAAAACAGATTTAGGATTACAACAAAATGCTAGGAAACAGGAGGTCAATTGGGCCTGTTAATAATGAGACTAAGTCACTTTTATCATAAGGATATATGGTGAGATCCAGATCAGCTCAAATATTGCTCAGCCTCTAACAAAACACTCAACTGTTGAAAAAGTTGCGAAATAGAATAATTCTATACAGAATTTTTCAGTTGGTCAAAAAAATATTGCACTTTGTGCATTTATCGAGTTTAGTTTAAATTTCCAAAAATTTGACAAAATTATAATTCCTGGAGAGCCTTGAAGCCGGCGGGAGTACAACTAGCTCTTTTTTGAGCTTAAGAAGAATATGGTCACAGTTTTAAGGTGTCTGCTTCCAACAAATTTCAAGCAAGTGTTCTGAAGAAACCATTTTTTCGGCGGAGAAAGTCTGAATTTTGAAAAATTTAGCTTAAATTCTAGCCAAAAAACTCGGTTCGAACAATTCAGCAACCCTCCTCTATCTTTCGAGATAAAATCAATTACACTACAGCTAACAATTTTAACCTCTTTAAGCAAAAATGACAAAAATTTTGTCAAAATTGACGAAAATGTGGTCAAAAGTGTGAATAAAAACAACTGAATTACGACTAATATTCACAAAACTTTAAACCTCGATAACTCCCTATAGAAAGCAAATATTGAAAAAATCTTTTTAATTCTATATTCTACGCTGGACGGGCTTTCTAATGATAACACTCACAACTCTCTACGATTATGATACTGATCGGCCAAAATTGTCTGAACAAAAAAAGCCATTTGAGTATATAGTTCCTCCCCCCGCCCCTCAAGAGGGGTCGGAACAATAACCAGCCTCATCATTCTTGTACCATAACCCTGTTTTCTTGTATCTCAGACTCTTTCATTTTTTTTCGGTTAAATCAAATAAATCAATTTGTTGTATAAACTTCAGTCTTTGTATAATGCTTTTAATTTTATCTGAAATAATCAGGCTATTTAGAGCAAAATGTGGATTACTTCAGCGTTCTCAGTTTTTCATTGGGAATCATTTTGATTATAATTCTTGAAAGATTTCTTCCCTATACCAATTCGTATTTATTGGAAGAATACAGTATTTCATATCATTAGGACACTAAAATCAAAAAGACCAATTAAAGCCCACCAAAAATGCGTCTCTTTTCCCACACTCATTACTGTTTTTAGTTGAGCTTTCTTGGTCAAATTTTGTTGTTTTGCCATTTGTCAAGGCCTCACAATTTAGTAGAAACAATCTCAATTGAATTACCCTTCATTGGGACATCTAATTGAAACTTGGACATGGTAGAATTTTTAAAAAGTTCTTACTTTTTAAAGCTATCATTAAAATCATTTCATTAAATTCAGAGTTCAGAGCAAAAACAACCTCTCATTGAATTATTAATTATTTGTAATTAGTAAGTATAGCTTGTAATAATATAATTACGACAAGAAATGTTTTTAATGACCGCAAAAAATAATAATATGTCAAAACAGCAAACATTTGATTTATTTGAATTTGTATGGAAATCGTTCATTCCACCCAAATTAACTAATTAACCTAATTAGAATTGTATAAAAATGCCAAAAATTGGATTGATTTTGATAGAGACCAGTGACGTTCAAAAATACGAACTGACTGCAAATTTTATTGTTTGAGAATGAATTATTATTTATTTCATTCTGTCATCTTTTATACCCTCTTTACACCACATGTTTTGTTATCAGTTACACTTCCTCCGTTGAACAAAAATTCTTCTCCGCTCAATTCGATCAAAACTTTAATTATAAATGGAGTTGCGAGTAGAAATTACGAGTTTTATGTTAGAGTTATGAGTCACAATTCTTCTTCTTTCTGTGGAGGTGCCAGAATCAGAGACAACTGGATCATAACAGCCGCCCAGTGCTTGTACGACAAACAAAGTAAGTCCAAATGTTTCTTGCATTTTTGACCTATTTTCCAGATGATTTCTCAATTGGGGCTCTTTTTGTTCATAATAGACACAAAAAAGATACAGCCTTGTTTTGAATGAATTATACTGCAGCTACTTGAGATTCGTTTTGCATGCCATACAAGCAGAAATGTAAAATTGATCCACAAGAAAAAGGGGCGCTTGTTTGTCTTTGGCCTGGACATACCAACTTTCAGTCATCACCTCGGCCTTGTTTAATCAATCGCCAATCGCCCGAGTGCACAAAACTTTTCTCCTCTGAGGGGTTTTTCAATAATTCAAGCAAAAACTGTTATTGATGAATTCATCAAGTTAAGGGATGTGTCCCGTTTGTGCCCCCAAATTAAAGTCATGTGCCATGAGACATTTTTCCCTGTCGAGTGTTCTATGGGATAAAATAGAGCGATAATCTTATCGGTCATCAATTGATCATAATGCTTTCAGTTTAATTTAAACTTGATGAGACACGTTAAGAGAAAAATTGATCTTTTAGATGGTCAACATGATGTTTATTGATTGCCACTTGAAAAATCGGGTAAAAAAATTGATAGACTTTACCCGTTTACTGGACTATGTGGTCAAAGTAGAAAAAATAGAAACCCATCCTCTACTTTTCTCCTCTTCTCATATGTTCCGCTTCTCATCCTCCGTTGGTATGTTTTCCAAAGGAATAATGCATAAGTTAACTGTTTTGACTTAGACAAGTCTGAGTCATTGATTTCACTGAAGTTTAAGGGCTGAATCATCGGTGAAAAGTTTTTACTTAAATTATTCGCAAATAAATAAGAAGCACTGGTTGTGCTGAGTTGAAATTTTCAGGTTTCATCTCTCTTGCGACATTTTCTCTTTCACTGTTCAAACTAACAGGAATAATTCATCACTGTTTAATTTTTTCAGCTGTAATTCAGTCAACTCCTTGAGAACATCAACTTCAGTTGCAATTCAGTAAATGCCACCCTAGATAAGAAATTTTCTTTTTTTTTTAAAAAAAAAAGAAGTAGTCGTTATAGTCGCTTTATTCTAGCCAAAAACGGCAAAAGTTCTTACAAAATTTTCTTCGGTATCATCTTTTTTGTTCATTGTTTAACATAAGAGACAATCTGTATTGTCGTTTTTTTAAAGGTGAAAGACATTCGGCATCCTCGTTTTTAAATGTGAGAGAGAGTCATTATTGTCGAGAGAAATGCCAGGAACATTCGTACTCAAGCCGAATAGTCCAGCAGACTGAACAAAAAGCAGTCGGCATGTTTGGTTTCGAACGTAACCAACCGTTAAAAACCTTGCTCTATAACTACAAGAAAGTATGTCAGAACTCAGCGAAAGCGAATTAATGAACAGAATTCTCATCAATGTTCAACAGGTGTGTCACATTTTGATTTCAAAAGTAACAAAGTAATTTATTGTCGCTCAATTAGTTTTGTGAACGCGCCTAAAAACAAATTTCAATATTTTTGCATCTTGTTTCAGAAATTTTCTCAAAGAAATATTTTTGAATTTCTTGCAAAAAAACGCCATAACATCGGACTACATTATAAACAGAAAAACTGATTTTTTTTCATCAAAAACCAAACATACCGACGATCTCTTGAGCTTAAATACCAAACATACCGAATTGTCTAAAACCGACTCTACCGAATCCCTCCAAATACGACGGTACCGAATCTTTACGTCCAAATCCAACAATGGCAAACAAACTGAACGTACCAAAGCTTTCTGATGTTTGAAACCGAGCATACCAAAGATGTCTTACAAAATTTTTGTCTTTTTTGATTGGTCTTCTCAACTGGGGCACTATTTTCCCAGCGTTATCTCATCTCTCAAACTTTTTCAATGCCATGCTGCAATCTCGAACTTCCGATCAATTTTTTTTTATACGCTAAGCTAAAGAGGTGATTTAAAAACTATTCCGCCCAAATCAGCTCTTTTCCCTTGCAGCGCTATACCTGTGAAAGGCATAAATTTGCTGAAAAATATAGGGGAAAGGGTTAAACTTCTGCTCAACAGAATGCGGGGTAAAATATTTTTTGGGAAATCTGAATCGACACAAAATATTTTTTTTAAGAAAGCGCTGATTTAGCGCTGAATTTTTAAAATTCAACCTTTTAAACCAGCTTCACTGTTCTTCCCGCATATATGAGCGCTGAATTAACGCTGATATTCCTCAATCCGGGATCATGTTGTTCTGTTTTAGAGTCTGATGTGGTAGTCGAGGCTGGAGATTTTTCACCCCAAACAGTGGCAACCGAGAGAATTAACTTCACCACCTACGATTGGCGATTTATGCCCGAGTTAGTTCTTCAGTTCTACTTAATTTCTTCCTCTGATGTCCAATTCTGCATTCTGTGGAGCCCGGATTGAGGAAAAATTGGAAAAATATGTAAGATGAGGAGTGAAAAATTGATTTTTTCACCGCAAATTTCGTATACAATTTTGCGGTGAAATGCGGTGAAATTATGTAAGTTCACCGCTAGAGTAAGCGATTAACTTACAAAAATTCACCACATTTCACCGGTTTGTACAAGTAACCAACTTTGCACGGATTCGAACCTCTCACCTCCGGCATGTCAGCAACGTTTTCTTCCACTGCGCCACTTCTCACCGATATCTAGAATATTTGTTTTGAATTTAAATCAAATTCACTCTCCTTTATCACATACGCGTTGAGCTTTTGTAAGATAAGCGGTGAAATTACAAATTTTAGCGGTGAAATGTGGTGAACGCGGTGAAATTGTATAAATTCACCGCTTACTCTAGTGGTGAAATTACATAAATTCACCGCTTAAAAAAGTTTCAAAAAGATGTATGATTATTCGTGGGTAAATTTTCCGTGCGTCTTTTAAAAAAATGAATCTTAACTTCGTTAAACAAAAGATAATTCGAAGCGTTTTCTAAGTGGTGAATTTATGTTATTTCATCCCATGCACCGCTTATCTTACATAATTTGGACAATTTTTTTCAAAGCGGTGAAGTTATGTAATTTCACCGCTACCAGGCGATAAAGGTTTTTTCATCGCATTCACCGCCTGATTTATGTAATTTCACTGCATTCACCGCTTATCTTACATAATTTTGGGTTGAATGGCGGTGACACCTTGACCCGGGAGGATATATAATATTTAATACATTTCTAAAAACAGCTATGAAAATCAAATTAGGGCACAAATATGCATTGGTTTTAGCATTCAGAATAGCCTAGGCAACTTTGAACACTCATCTTGCAAAATATTCTTACTAAATGATCGCCTACAATTGGCTTATTACACTTCTACTTTTTTGTAGTGGAGAGAAGTTGCAACCGACAGAATTCTAAAATTGTACTTTCAAGTGCGATTAAAATGTAAAATAACTACAAAGAAAGGAGTTGTAATAAAAAAACCGATAAGAAAACCAATATCAAATAGTAGATATTGTTTCCAATTAGGTACAACCAAATTTTGTTATTATAAATTATATTATAAGTTATAAGTTATATTATAAATTATAAGTTATATTAGTGAATCAATAAAACGCGGAAAAATTCAATACCTTAGTGAGGTTCTCAGTTTGTGCGGAGTTCTTCTCTTTTTTTTACAATTCAATTTCACTTATCTCATAAAACACGCAACCTTTTTGTCTACACAAATGGAAAAAAAGATGCGTAAAAAAATCCCAGTGAGATCAGACCTCTACCAGAAAAATTTGCTAGAAACTTGCAACACAGCTATCGTCCTGAAAATTCTTAAATTTTAATCGCTCTCAAACGAGGTTTGAAGTTTGAAGCATTTATTGTAAATATTTAGGCCTTTTTATAGCGTGTCCCACAAAATTGAAATAAGCGAAGGTTTCAAAAGCCACACAACAGAGTTCAAAGGTTCAAATTTAAAACACGTAGAAAAATAGACGCTCACTTGCGTGTTTTTGAGGTTTTCAAACGTTCGATTATTTCAGCTTTACGGGACAGGCTATAAATGTCGATATTGTTCTTTTTACGAGTATTGAGATTCTACAAGTTGTTCAAACTTTGACTTCTGTTTTAGAACACTGACTTCTGTTATAGAACGTTGGACTTTCTGTTTTCTAACATTGGACTCTAAAAGTACCTTTGCTACTAATTCATAGTAGTTAGGATCTGCTCGTAATACTCAAGGTCAAAAAGGCATTTGGACCAGTTTTGGCGCTGTTCTCTTTCCATAACAGTCCATCCTCCCTAAACAAACTACAGACACGTCATACCCCTCCCCCACCTCACTTCTCCCCCGACTACTCTGCTATTAGACAGTTGATTTTTTTGTTATTTTTTGGTATTTCTTTTTTAACTGGGGTGTGTTTGGAGATTACATTGAACGACTCCTCGAGTTGTTGTTTCCGGTATTCTATCGGCTATGTTTTAATTTGCAAAAGTTTTGCTTGACTGATTTAAATTTCTCTCTCATTATCAATTTTAAGCAGCTGAACACAAGTGGCGGTAAATTACTACTAAAAGTCAAATAAAAAGCAGGCTTTAATATGTTAAAATTCTCACTAATTATTCCACGTTAGTCGGTTATGTTTTTTGACGCAATTTTTCCAGATAACCATAAAAAATCTGCTCTGAGGGTAAATAAATTGTTTCCGAGGAAATCCTAGTTTTCCAACTTTCCGCTTATCTTGTGTGTTGATATCTTGAATTTAAGGTCTATTAATTTATTACGTGTTCATCGCTCAGAAAGTTGGTCAATTACGTTAATTTGAACGTGAATTTAACTTACGCAAGCATTTTATCTATGGTTGATCTTTCCTTAAAATTTGTTAAAATTTGCTACGATCAACGTTGATCTTATATAAACTTATTATTAAAACTTTCGATGTGGTCAGCGTTGATACTAAATAAATATGCTTAAAAATATATACCACTAGAATTGCAGTTCATTTTAGAAGCGTTTTACGAGCGTGGGGAGGGGGAGGTTGGTTCGACGCCGATTTGACGACTATGTGCATAAAAGTGTGTGTTTGATATTGTTATAATGCGTGCAATTGCAAAATTTGTGCAGGATTTTTGGCGTCAACAAATCTTATTTTTGAACGAAAACGCAAGGGTGTGTGAAGCCTATGGAAGTTATACCATGCTCAAGTGGTAGCTAACTTCTTCCTTTATTATGACATGAATTGCAAACATCAATGGAACAAGTTATATTGCAAACACATTGGAGAATTTTTTTGCATCCAACGTTTGGTATTCAGTAGTAATTGTGAGCTTAATTAATTTGAAACAATTGCAAATGAATTCAAGGCATCAAACTGCTTGCTTCGTTGAATAAGTGAACTTGATTTTCAGGAACAAATTAGTATTAAGGTTGACTTGTCGACAAGCATCCGGGAATTGAATGATAACTCTGGGACACACTACAAAACATTTTTAATTTGAGAAAAATGATTCCAACTGTTGCAGTAACCTGTCGAATTATATATTAACATTTTCCTCTATCATGGCTCAGTAATGCAACATGTCTGACGTGGTTTATTTACTAACTAAGCCACGAGTGTTTCAAAATCAACTTGATGTTTGAACCTAAATTTAGAGGCTCAGTTTTCGGACGCAAATCTCTGACCAGACCGCCCCAGACTAAAATCACCACTGATCAGGCCGCCGTAGACCAAAAACGCATCCAATCATAATCGAGTGCGCTCGAAATTTGTTATGCGTTTAAAGTAACTCAAATCACTTCTGATCAGATCACCTGCGTTTTCTGATCACACCAAACACCAATTAACCTCGAAACGGGTTTCAATCAGGCTCAAATGAGCTCAAATTCAATTCAGGTCAGACCCAAGTGCTTTCGAAATTGTCAGTGGTTGCGCACAGAACGCTAGAAATTGTCTCTGATCAGAATATCTTGCGTTCAAAATAGTCTGATCAGAACAATTTTAACTGTGGGTGAGTTTTTCAGTTTCTGTTTAGTTTATTCTGCTCACCTAGATTTAAGTTCTCAACCAGACACCTTTTTTTTAGTGCATTTTTTTTAGTTTATTGCGACAAGATTTCTGCCCAATAGCTAAAATTGTGAAGATCTGTATTAAGACGTCTTGGATCTTTTCCGTTTGTGCTCCCCCCTCCCAGTACGTTATGCGCCCCCATTTAGAGAGAACGTGCCATTACATAGTAAACCATTATAAAGAAATATGGCACGTGCATCTGGGGGTTGTAAATGATATGCGCCCACTAAGCTGGGGGGGGGGGCACAACCGGAAAAGATCCGACGCCTTTTTCAATGATCGTCTATTTACTTTTCAAGTGGAGTTACCAGTTACGTGCTGGACCTCCTGGTTTTTGTCAAACCAAATCTTTGCTGACGTCTTTGATCAGACCGATTCTGCACTGTTGACTTTTGGAAGAGCCAAAAACTCTTAATCAAAGTAATAATTTGCTCCTGAGAATCGGGTTCACATATTTTTTCACATTGAGAACCTAGATCGAAATAACCTCAAACTCAGTCGAGATCACACCTAAACGTTCTGCGCTCAAAATTACATTGCCCGAGTGACCTCATGAACTCACTCGAGTCTGGAAATGTTGAGCGCAAAAAATGCGGCCCTTGCCCAAATTATTACTAAATTTGGCTTGTCTACGACCATTGGGGCATTTTGGTTAATAATTGTGGGACATAAAACAATGTCAAATGAGGAATTGTTTCCAATTGTAGGAGCATACGGTCGATTTATTTCGGCTTATAATTTTCCTGTCACCTAGCTCTATATCGCAACAAGGATGCTCGTTAATGTGTGTTCGCACATGATTTTCTGACCCGAGCTCATCTATATTTTTGACTAAAATGTCAACCCAATGAAGAGAACAAAAATAGATGTTTGAGTTTAAGAAAAACGTTACACAATCCAACTACTAATCGAATTACTTAATGCCATTCCTCATCACAGAACTCACCCTCACAATTTCTGCCATAAAAAAGACTACGAGAAAAAAAAACAAAATAAGCAAAAACAAAAATTACACGGAAAAACTCAATATCCTAAGGGCACCTAGTAAGAACGTCAAAATTCAATCAGAAAAAAATTTATCTAATCAAATTAATTTTACTGAACTATTGGACACACCAGATTGGACTTTTCTTTAATGAGACAAGGTAACACGTCGAAAAAAAGAAGAACTAATGAAGAGAATCTTTAGCTTTTAACAAAAAAACTCTTGGTAATTTTAATAAAAGAAGTTATTACGAAACCAATAGGATCTGTCGTTAGTTTGACTCAGCCATAGAAACGGACTAAAAATGGAGAAAAAATTACAAACAATTTACTAAAACACAAATTTTTTGAAGACATCAAAATTATTAACTATTATCTTGATTTTTCATTTGTTATTTATACTAAATCAGCTAAAAATATCCTGAAAGATTGGGTACTGTTACTTAGGTCTCATTTAAAAAACAAATGGTGTCTGTTATTACGCGAAAGCGCTAAAAGAAGAGAAAACGAAACTCAAAAGTTGACCACTCACAAAAATATTATGAAAACGCATATTATCCAACAAACAAAACATCAGAAACGACATAATATCAATAGAAACGTCAATTTTTGAATTACAAGGTATTAGATGGGACCTCTCAATGATGAGAATAGTTTACAAATTGACGAAAAGAACAACAAAAACTGACAAGTTATCTGATAACGAAAAACGTCAAAATTTTAAAGACTATTCACTATAAAATGACTGCACAGAGTAACACCGTTCATTCAGTCCTCAATTAGGAGTTCATGAAACCGCTCAGCATTTTACCAAAACATAAAGATTGAAAAACCGGCAAAAACAGCAAATTAATGAAAATTTTTAAGAGAGAAAAGTGACGAGCCATTAAAAATTGAACTTTGCTGTAAAAACTTTTAAGTTTTGGAATAAATTTTTTAATATCATTGGGAATTTCTTAGAGCAATCTGACTTCAAAATTTCAACAGGTAAAAAAGTATATAATAGAACCAGAAAACTTTTTGAGAAAACCTGTAGGATCACCTCCATTAAATTCAATAGCTTTCAACGCCAGTCCAAAGAAAAGGCAAAGCTATGCCTAGATGGGAAAACAATAATGTGTTTTGTTCATAAATTATCAACAGGACATTACAATAAGTCTTATTACTATGAAAACAACAACAAAACAGCCAAAACCAAAAATTCATTAGAAAAATGATCTAAGAAAGTGTCGAATCCATTTAAACCATAAGCTTAGCGCTGAAAACTTTGTCTATGATCCATTGAGCGTTTTTTTCTGACACAATTGGAACAATCAATATTAGGATAATGTTATAAGATTTCAAAAGAAGCCAAATTTATGAAAATAAAATCCAAAAATTTAAAAAACTAAAATTTCGGGGCATCGAAGTCATAATATCAATAGAAAGAAGCTAAAATCGCCGATGTATAGTTTTATAACTAAAGTAGAAATTTAAAACCAGCCAATTTAGAAATTAAAATTCAACTAAGGTTGTTTGGTGCCTTCGCTTCTTAGTTCCTACAAGATTTGAAAACACTTTCTAAGTATTGTTTATTCTAATTTAACCCTCTAGGCAACTTTGATTCTCTTAAAGTCCTTCAGCCCAAAACAAATTATGAAGAATAGCGGACTCAAAACTCTATTTAAAGAACTTCAATTTACACCAGTTAACTTCTTGTACTTATGTTAACAAAAAAAAATTATATCAAAAACGCCAAAATCTAGAGAATAACTCTCTGTCTTACCAACAGAAAGGAAAGACTTCGCCTATTAAACCAAATTGGAAAGAAGCTCTGTAAATCTACAAAAACCAAGCGGTATAAATATTCCGCAAAGGGAAATAATAGAGATATAATCGAGTCTTATTTGTTTTTGGAAACAATTTTTATAAAAAAATCTCAAAATTCACTTGGTTAAAATACAAGTTTCTCCCCAATTCAATAAGCAAACTTATACTTGAGCTGATAAATCTAAGTTTCATCAAAAATTCTAAATGTGCTTAGATTAGACAAAATCTGAACTGGCATTACTTTTCAAGATCAGTATTTGTTGAATAAAACACTTATCAGTTCTAACTTACTTAGCCATTATTCTTTCATTCCAATTTAGTGCAAAATTTCTGAGAAATAACACAAGGTTAGTATTTTGCTATAATTTCTTATATTTTTTTTAAAATTTCCTAAGATAACATAGGTTAGAATTTCTAATTCTACACCATACACTCGGATTTTTTCATGAAAAATTTTAAAAGTATAAAATATAAGAACGATTAACTCCCAGAGCTACTTCTAGCTTACAAAAAGGGTACAATTTTTTGAGATATACCTAGGTAAGGAACTATTGCTTTTTGATCATTTTCTCTAAAATGACCAAAAATACCTCATGACTAATTCTAAGGTTAGGCAATTAGACAACGAATAAAACATTGCTCTCTTAGCTATGTTCTATTTCTATATTGGATATGTGATATCGCCAACTCTATCGAATAATATTCAGAACTTAGAAGAATCGAAACATAGGAAAGACTATTAAAGCGAAAAACAACAAAGATTTTAAAACAAGCAGGTGAATTTAAGAACAACAAATTGGATAAAATACAACTCCACAGAAAATGTGTATAGCAAAGCGGTCAAAAAGTATCCCGTTGGTAACCGTCCCTGGACTTCTATCGTTTTTTTGGGCGGTTAACCGATTATATCAATCAAGAACTGACATAAACAGTGAATCTAGGCTTTTGCTCTGATGACATTTTTTTGAGATCAATTATCAACTATATTAACTAATAACTGAAAATGACAAGAAGTAATAGACAACAAATTATTCGGTTTATGCTGTATTACCATTCGCTGTATACTCCGCAAAAGGAAATAATAGAGATATAATCAAAAAACTATTTGTTTTTTGAAAACCATTTTGAAAACCATTTTCAGCAAAAAGTCTCAAAAACCACATGGTTAAAAACCATTTTGAAAACCATTTTTCAGCAAAAAGTCTCAAAAATCACATGGTTAAAATACAGGTTTCTCCCCAATTCCATAAGCAACCTTATACTTGAGCTGATAAATCTAAGTTTCATCAAAAATTCTAAATGTGCTTAGATTAGACAAAATCTGAACTGGCATTACTTTTCAAGATCAGTATTTGTTGAATAAAACACTTATCAGTTCTAACTTACTTAGCCATTATTCTTTCATTCCAATTTAGTGCAAAATTTCTGAGAAATAACACAAGGTTAGTATTTTGCTATAATTTCTTATATTTTTTTTAAAATTTCCTAAGATAACATAGGTTAGAATTTCTAATTCTACACCATACACTCGGATTTTTTCATGAAAAATTTTAAAAGTATAAAATATAAGAACGATTAACTCCCAGAGCTACTTCTAGCTTACAAAAAGGGTACAATTTTTTGAGATATACCTAGGTAAGGAACTATTGCTTTTTGATCATTTTCTCTAAAATGACCAAAAATACCTCATGACTAATTCTAAGGTTAGGCAATTAGACAACGAATAAAACATTGCTCTCTTAGCTATGTTCTATTTCTATATTGGATATGTGATATCGCCAACTCTATCGAATAATATTCAGAACTTAGAAGAATCGAAACATAGGAAAGACTATTAAAGCGAAAAACAACAAAGATTTTAAAACAAGCAGGTGAATTTAAGAACAACAAATTGGATAAAATACAACTCCACAGAAAATGTGTATAGCAAAGCGGTCAAAAAGTATCCCGTTGGTAACCGTCCCTGGACTTCTATCGTTTTTTTGGGCGGTTAACCGATTATATCAATCAAGAACTGACATAAACAGTGAATCTAGGCTTTTGCTCTGATGACATTTTTTTGAGATCAATTATCAACTATATTAACTAATAACTGAAAATGACAAGAAGTAATAGACAACAAATTATTCGGTTTATGCTGTATTACCATTCGCTGTATACTCCGCAAAAGGAAATAATAGAGATATAATCAAAAAACTATTTGTTTTTTGAAAACCATTTTGAAAACCATTTTCAGCAAAAAGTCTCAAAAACCACATGGTTAAAAACCATTTTGAAAACCATTTTTCAGCAAAAAGTCTCAAAAATCACATGGTTAAAATACAGGTTTCTCCCCAATTCCATAAGCAACCTTATACTTGAGCTGATAAATCTAAGTTTCATCAAAAATTCTAAATGTGCTTAGATTAGACAAAGTCTGAACTGCCATTACTTTTCATGATCAGTATTTGTTGAATAAAACACTTATAAGTTCTAACTTACTTAGCCATTATTCTTTCATTCCAATTTAGTTCAAAATTTCTGAGAAATAACACAAGGTTACTATTTTGCTTTGGTTGGTAATTTTTTTTTATATTTCTTAAGATGACTAAGGCAATTTTAATTCTCCCAAATACCTTCTGCCTTAATTATCGTATGAAGAAAAACGAACAGAAAACTATACTTAGCAAAACCCAACTTACAGCAGTTAAGTTCCAGTACTTATGCCTACTTAAAAAATTGTAGCAAAAACACGCCATAATCTAGATAGTAACTCTCTGTCTTACCAACAGAAAGGAGAGACTTCACTTATAAAAATTAATTGGAAAGATGCTATGAAAATATACAAAGATCCAGCGCTTTTTATACGCAGCAACCGTAAATAATAGAGATGTAGTCAATTCCGATTTGTTTTTAAGATCTAATCTTATGCTAAACGTCTCCAAAAAAAACTTGCTTAAAAAACAAGGTGATCCCTTTTCTTAAAAGTAACTTTTTATTCGAGATGAGAGATCTAGGTTTCAATAAAAATTCTAAATCCGCTTGGATTTGACAAAATCAGAATTGCCATTACTTATCAACATCAATATTTGTTGAAAAATCCTATCCATTTAAACAATCAGCTTATCGCTCAAATTTTATCTATGATCAATTGAAAATTTTCTCTAACCCAATTGGAACTATCAATATTGGGATAATGCTATACGATTTCAAAAGCAGACAAAAGTATGAAAATGAAATCCAAAAATTAAAAAAAATGAAAACTGGGGGCATCGAAGTCATAATACCAATAGATAGAAGCTAAACCCGCAGATGTAGACTTTTATAACTACAGTAGAAGTTCAAAATTTGCCAATGTAGAATTTAAAATTCAACTAAGGTTGTTCGGGGCCTTAGCCTCTAAGTTCTCACAAGATTTGAAAACAATTCATAAGTTTTGTTTCTCTCTAAAAAAGCCTTCTAGGCATTTTTGATTCTCTTAATGTCCTTCTGCCTTAAATAACTTTTGAAGAATAGCGGACACAAAATTCTACTTAAAATAATTCAACATACACCAGTTAACTTCTGGTACTCATGTATACCAAAAAAATTATATCAAAAACACGCCAAAATTGAGAGTAACTCTCTGTCTTACCAACAAAAAAGAGAGACTTCACTTATAGAAACAAATTGGAAAGAAGCTATGAAAAATAAAAAGAACAAGCTCTTTTTATATGCAACGGTAAATAACAGAGGTTTAATAAATTCCGCTTTTTTTGAAAAAAACCAATCTTATTTTAAGAGTCTCAAAAAATCACATAGTTAAAAACAAGCCGGTCCCCAGATTAAAAAGTAACCTTTTATTTGAGATGAGAGATCATTCGCTTAGATTAGACAAAGTCAGAACTGCCATTACTTATCAAGATCAATATTTGTTGAAAGAACCGATCATCAATCATATCTTACTTAGCCATTTTTCTTTCATTCCGATTCAATTCGAAACTTCTGAGAAATCAGTCAAGGGTTGTACTTCGCTATAGTTTCTTAGTTTTCTTAAATTTCCTAGGATAGCCTAAGTTAAAAATTCCAGTTCTACGCCACCCACTCGGATTTAACTGTTATTTGAATTGATTGCAGTAGATAGCTTGGAGTAGATAGGAAGAGTGTCCTGTTATTACTGAGACCGACTTACAGGTCAGAAGAAGAATCTTAATATCAGTTAAAGTTAAAAAAAAAACTTTCAAAAATTTTTCTAAAGTCTTCACAGCCATTAGCTTACCACTCAAAGTACTAGATAGGTTCACTTAGTGCTCATTAGGAAGCCTATCGTACTTTTAGTCAACAATTCTATGCCATAGGAATACAACAATTTAGTAGAATCTCCTAAACGAAATTAAAAATTTCCTTAGAAATTACGAAAACTAAGAGCCGAAGCCAAAAGAACATGAGCGAATCCTTGAAAACGAATGTTTTGTTCATTGGGCATCAATTGACTGTATTTGAGGTTCGTCAATAACGGAATCTCGATATGAAAAGTGATTAGTCACTGAGTGAGTTAAAAAAAACTCAAAAAATGAAAAATTTCCAATAAAGCAGCTCTCAAATAGAATTCATTTTTTTATAGTACACTTCCATTTGGGAACAAAACTAGCCTTTTTTTCGACTTTAGTTTCTTTTGAACACAAAGTTAATTCATTTTGTTGCGTGAAATTTTTTTTTTGAATTAATATTTTTATAGAAAAAAATGTGAATTTGAACCAAAATTACGCTCAAAATGAACAAAGTCATGCCAAATATCTCGAGTTCCCGTGTTCACACAAAAGTTTAAACCTCGATAACTTCTCAAAGAAAAAAAGAAATGCAAAAAAAGTTTTTTCCTTTTGCATTCTACGTTGGACGAGCTTTTTAATGATACCACTCACATTTCTCTACGATGAATATTTCGGTCGGCCAAAAATTGACTGAACAAAAAAACTCATTTGAGTATATAGTTCCTCCTCCCCTTCCCCACCACAAGTGGAGTCGGAAAAATAAGCCTGCCTTCTAACTCAGCTGATTTACTAATCCACGAGAGTTTCAAAGTCAGGTTGATTTTTGGCTAAAATCAGAATTGAGCTAAAATGGAATGTGTATTTTTAAAAGAACCATCAAACGTATTTAGTTGCGGTCTGGGCAATTTTTGCACTACTTTTCTTGGCGTTCAGAAAGTTTTGTCCAAAATTATTAGCTACAATTCTGTGGTTCCATCAATTAGGGCGTGATATAAATTGGTTACTAATTTGCTTTCGAACAATCAACATTGAGTTACAGGTCTTTTCTTATTCAATCAATTCACTAACCAACTTATTCCAGATCTTACTAGTTTTTCTGCAATTGGGTACTTTGTCTTTGGAAACGTAAAAAATGAGGGGCAATTTTGGATAGAGAAAATGTTTGATGCGATTGAGTCGAAAGCTGGTTGAATGTTTCAGTACTGTTCATCAAAACAAGATACTAAAGAATGACATTGTTCTGCTCCGTATTAACGACCCAAATGATGTTCTCAATTTCATGACACAGTCCATTCCAATATGTACAGAAGCTGTAACTGACAGGGTTCTACTGGGCACCTGTGGAATGGGATCGACTGATGTGGAAAATGGCGGGGATGCTTCCCAACATATTCACGTTAGCATGGTGTTCTTTTTATCAAGTTTTTACCCTCAAAAAATTGTAAGGTTAGGGGGTGATAACTCTTTACGACCATTTTAAGAGCTATATGTTTATATAAGTTTTTCAGCCCTAAGTGTCAAGGAACTTCCTCTACGATTTGATAATAGGTATCTGCATAGTTTCTAGTGGTAATGGATTGGTATACAACACTTAGGTTTTCAACATCACGAATTTTAGCATTTTTTTTTTACACAACTTGCAATTTCAATTGTTTTGACATTTATTTTGACATTTATGTTTTGTCATTTGTCATTTTTCAAGTTTTCCCAGGGGCCAAAAAACCTCTTTAAAGGTTGACAATAAGTTACTGAAAAAAATTTTTGGGCCATGGAATAGTTTTCAACTTTTTAATATCACAATTTTTAGCAATTTCATGATAAAAATTGCAATTTTTTTTCGTTTTTTTGAAATTTTTGGATTTTTTTTAGGTTTCTCCAGCCTCAGGAACGAAGGAACCTCCTCAAGGGTTCGATAATAGGTTACTGCTTAGCTTCTAGATGTAATAAAGTATTTCTCAAGATTTTTTAATTACGAATTTAAGCAATTTTTTAAAAATTATTAATAAATTTTTTTCAAAATTTTAAATTGTAATTTGTTCCGTAACCAGGGGCCCAGAAACCTCCTCCAAGCTTTGATAATGAGTTACTGTCTAGTTTGTAGAGTTAACGGAATGGTAATCATTTTTTCAATGAATCCAGTTTCAGCAATTCTATGATGAAATTTAATTCTTTTCAATTTCTCTAAAAAACATCATGTTCCAAGTCTATGAATCCTTATGAGCCAGTGAAACTATTTAAAGCATAAATAGGGATACTGCGTAGTCTCTTGAGACAGTGAAATGTTTCTGAAGATAATACGGTTTATAACAAGACTTTGTAAAAAATTGCAATTGTTTTTAAAATTTTTGAATATCTTTGTCCTTTTCTCAGTTTAACTATCATTACTGGCCAACGAAAATTTGTAAGTCTTGCAGATGGTGTACATGACAAAATTCAAGAGACAAAAAGGGTTTTAAACTTTTTTCACGGCGAGATCTGAAAACTTTTCTTTTCAATTTTGTCACTATTCAGTGACATATTTTTTCTATATGATTTTAATTACTACCAAGGCTAGAAAATTAGTAATTGCAGACTCGAATCTCATCAAAGAAAAATTTCTCAGCTATGTCTCTCTCTCTCTCTCTGTCGGGGTTTTTATTGTTTTGTTGTTCCTTCACGTTTTATCTTTCTCTCTTTCTCACACACACACACACACACACACACACTCTCTCTCTCTCTCTCTCTCTCTCTCTCTCTCTCCTTAATTCTTTTGTTGATGCCGCTGTTATGTGGTGTGATGTCATTATCTATTACCCTCATTAACGTTGAATTATAATGGAAAAAGTTTATCATAAATGACTTAGCTAGCGCTTTACTAGGAAATCTTTGTTAATCGCTCTCAAACGAAGTTTGTAGCAATTATATTAATCCAATTGCTCTTTTTTATCCGATTTTTCGCTTGACCGATTTTTTGTCTGGCCCATTTGACTTTTCGTCCTCAAAAACAAGATAATGAGGTAGCGCCCAGGGGGCATTAAGTTCCCCTTATGATGGGAAGGGCTGATCCCAGAAATTGATCCCACACCTCTATCCCACCGCGCCCCCACATCAGCCCCCCCAATCCCCTCCCCTGCAAATCGCTCAGACCGTAGAGGCCCCATACAGCCATAGATCTCCTCCCTTGCGTTCCCTCACCATTTCGCACCGCCACCCCTCCCCCGCTGCGCTCACCTCACACACCTTCAATTAGGCTAAAGCTAGCCTCACTAAACCGTGGCTAGCTACTGACGAATCCAACCACTCACCGGTCGTTTGAGAGCAAGATCAATTCGTCCCACTTTAGTCGGTCATGCTTTTTTTGAGGGGGCGAGGGAGGCTGGGGCTGGTGTTAAAGACCGATAAGTGACCCAGGTCACCTGATAATGTGATGGAATCAATAAATGGGTCAATGTATGTGCATTGAAAATTTTAAAGGTAATATGAAATTTTTTCTTTTACTCTAACAAAGAATCAGTTTTTGTCGTTTTAGTATTTCATTTTAAATTCTTTTTCCTCATGTTTGTGTAAGAAGCACAATGGTTAGTTCAACAATGTATATGGACCATTAGAATGGAAGGAATTTTCAGCTGTGGTTGTAGTTATAGGCCTTCTTACGAGTTGACTTTACAATTCTAGATTCACAGTAGGTTTCGGTCCTGTTTTTGATCCACCAAAGCAACGCTTTTCAAGTTTTGATTGACCTCAATTAGTGTTGAATGGAGGTTAGATTTTCGACAACAATTGTTAATTAATAGAGTGATTGCAAATTTCAAAATATATAATCCCCCCCCCCCCCAGTTTAGTGGGCATATATTATTTACTCCCCTAGATGCTCGTGCTATATTGTAACATTGTAAGGTGTGTAGTTACGCCTAATTTTTAAGGGGAGTCGAAAAAGTTAAAACGATGCCTGGTTAAGAAGCCATTGGTTGTGTAGGACTGGTGCGCAAAAACAGAAAAGATCCGTTTAGACCGCCTTCTATTAATTCTAATAACAGAATGCACCAAATAGCAGAAAATATTAAACTAACTTCTATCTGTCTTTCAGAAAAAGTCACCTTGTCATTCCACATTTAGTTGAAATAATTCTTAGAAACACAAAAAGTAGAGAAATTTTTGTGAGATTTTAACATCGTGCAAATAGGTGAAAAAACATTTCACCAGAACAGCATTTCGACCGAAAGTTAGACTTTTAAAGTAAAATAAACGAAAATATAAAGTGGAAAAGTAATGGGAAAAAATCATGTTTTAATTGAATTGAAAAAATGAATTGATTCACTAAGTCCTTTTGTTAGGCATAAATGTTTGACTGATTCACGGAAAAGCTGTAGATAACTGGGCACTCAAATTGATGAGAACCATGTTTTTGATATTCTAATAAACCTTTAAATCAACAACAAGTAGGTGTGGAACAGACTGTTATTATTGCTTATGTATGTACAATCAACTTCAATCAATTTAAAAGGCATCAATAATTAAAATAAAAAGTTCGAAATTTCGGAAAGATGAGTTTGTGCTCCTGTTTTTTCAGAGTTTTTCCTTTAAAACCAATTGATTGCTCTTGTTGCTGGGAGCCATTTCAAGCGCCGGGAAGGGCTTCTGCTGGCTCTGCTTGCTTTTACTCTTTTTCTTGGTGTTCTTGGCTAGCCTCGTAGAAGTTGATTGGTTCGTTGTATTTCAATGCGTGGTAAGATATCAATAATGTTTTTTTTTCAAAGTAAAAAAGTCGTTTATTAAGAAAAATTATTCAAGAAGTAATAAATATTGAGAGTGGGAAAAGAGGATAAAAAAATAAATAAACAAATAAAAATTGGGCTGCGCTCGCGTCAGGAAATGAATAACTGAGCTTCATTTGATCAGAGAATTAAAGGGCTGCGCTAGTAGTAAAAAGTGTAATTAGTGTAACTTTGTTCATGAAGGCAAGCGTTAAGACGCGTTAAAATAAATTGAGGGACGGAATCATTTTGAAGTATGAAGTAAAATACAGAAGGAAAAATAAGTTAAAAGTGCTATGCTAACCTAAACCTTAGAACCACTGAACCAAACCGCGCATAGCACTGTATTATGTCGTTAGTTGTATAACCGCAACTTAACTTTGATAAAGATATCAGTGGAGTGAATGTGAAAAAATGAGAACATTTTCTAGGTTTAAAATGATGTTAATCGATTAACATTCTTCAGTAGATAAAAGCTGTGAAAATTGCTGTCTTTTCCCTTGTGTTTTCCACAGCTAAGCCCCGAATTTACTAGCTGAGCGGCTGGCTTAGCTCTTCGGTTAGGACTCTGTTGGTTCGACTTTTGCCCCGAATTAACTACGCAAGTGGCTGGCAATAAGTCATTGGATGATGGTTGTTCTGGCTTTTCTACGATATTGAAACTGGTAAAGAACACTAGCAGGACAGATATTCCAGTGTGCTTTGATAACTGTTTTTTGGACGTTGTCTCTTTTTTGGATCAGCTCAAGTATTGATTCGATATTGTTTTCTTTTGCCCGTTTCAGGTACTCATTAGCTAATCTAATCTGAAAATCTCTTACTGCTGGTATATTGGCCTCTTCATGGAGTTTTTTGACACTGTACCAGCGGGGTTTCCTCATACAAATTCTTAGTGCTCTATTTTGGGTCAGTTGTATGCTGTTGATAATTGAATTAGATTGGTAAATCCAGCAGATTGGTCAATCCAGAAGATGCTTCTCTGCGCGGAAAAAGAGTTGACCCATTTTATCAGAGGTTTATGCACACCAATTTGTAGCAGTTTGTTTTGAAGTCCTAGTCTCCACACTGCATCAAATGCTTTTTCAATACCTGGGCAGACAAATCCGACCATTTCGGACCATTGAAATGCTTCTGTTACGTGCTGCGTAAGTTTGAGGAAATTATCAGTTGTGCAACGGTTCCTTCTATACGCACTTTGCATTTCACCGAAGATATCATTTTCTTCATAGTGCGCTAGGACAAAATTCTTTACTGCTGTTTCACAAATTTTTGCAATGCAATTGGTTAGGCTGATTGGTCGGTAATTTTCTGCATCTTTTTTGTTTTTGTTCGGCTTTGGTAACATTTTGACTTGTGACTCTTTCCATGTAGTTGGAACATAAGAATTATTTATCGAGCTAGTTATCAGGAGACAAATATATGCTTTGAGGCATTTAGGTAACCTTTTCAGGATGCTACAGCTGATTTTATCTGGTCCTGGACTTGATCTTTTTGTTTTGTTTAAAATTTCTTCATAATCGTCTACTTTAATAATGCAGTAGTTATTTCGTTTAGTATTTTCTTATTGGAGAAACAATTTTGTCTCGTTTTCGACTTTCTCGAAGTGCTCATTTAGTTCCAAGTTTTTGTACGTATGATCTTTTATTGTGTCCTGTAGAAGAGTTTTGAAGATTTCACATTTCTCAATGTCTGTTTTTGCTAAGAGTTGTTTATATGAGACTTCAACACTTTGTTCAGTTTCACTTGGTTTTTTTGAATCACCATATAAGGCTTTAATTGCTCTCCAAAAGCTTTTGCTTCCCTTATTTTGAGCACTTGCGATCAATTTTGACTGCTTGATTTTTTGCCATTGTTTCATGGACCTCTTTATTTCTCGTTGAAGGAAATTTATTACCTTTTTTAGGAATTTGTACTGTTCTCCGTTTGTTCTTTTCAGCTCTTTTCTTTTTTCTTCTTTTCACGGACAAGTTTATTAGTTTCATGTCCAAAGGGAAATCTTTTTTGTTGGATATACGACTTCTGTAGCGAGAATTGAATGATCTGTACAAGTAATTCATTTAGTCGATATACTTCTTCTGCTTTTGGATAGACTGGTGGATATAGCACAGAGTTTTCGTATTTTTGTCTGATAATCTGGTTGAATTTTTTGAAGTTGATTTTTGCCTTCAAATGGAATTTGCTCTTAGTCATTATCTTCAGGGTAGTAATGGTTGAGCTGTCGTCACTACCAAAGTAATCGGAAACATAAAATGTGTCAAAAAAATTGAAGACTGATTGATCGGCGAAATGTAGATCAAGCATATTTCGACAGTCTCCTTGATATGATTGGTATGTGTGCTAACCGTTATTTAAAAGCTTGAATTTTCCAGTTTCGATAGTTTCGATTATTTTATCACCATTTTCAGTGTTATATGTGCAATTCAGCCATTGATGTGGAGCGTTGAAATCTCCACAGATGAAAGCTTTCGTCATTTTATTTTCAAAAATTTCTGTAAGACGTGTCTCGAGTAGGGTTACCTTGAGAGGTTACTCTACTGAGGTCTTATAGTATCTCAAGACTATTTTACAACAGTGAGACTTACCTGACTTTCTAAAGTTCTATATCTCTAGTCTGTTACTCTTCTATCTGAGCTTCAGTAGACAGTCCACGGGCCCCAATGCTAAAGTCTAACGTATATCTCAATACAAAACAAGAGCGGTGTAGAGAGAGAGAAATATATTTTATTATTATATCAGGTTTAGGTATGACTCTGATCGGTACCAAATAAAGGGTGTCGTCTGAGGGAAAATAGTTAAACATCGAAGGAAAAGTGTTTCTTCTATTTTAACCAATCAGGAAAGAGTATTTTCAGTCTTTATTTATTTAAATAATAAAGTCTTCAAGTCTTCTTTGTTGGAAGTCAACATTGACTCCATCTTTCCGGGGTCTAGGTTTTATAGAAGTTTTGTGAGTATTACATTCAATTTCTCTTTATTCTCTCTGGAGGATTTTCTTTTCTTTTTGTTGAGTGTGTTGCGCTTTTGCCGGTTCGCCAGTAGATCAATTCCTAGACATAGGTTGCCCACGGAGCAAGGAGTGAACATCAACAACCACAAAAGTATCTATTCCAGTACCATTTCCAGTGGATGAAGATCCTTTTGGGTAGGCCCGATGTTGATGTCGAAGGCAATCCTGATGTCCAGTGACTTACCTGACTTACCTGAATTCTTTTTTGTTTGTTTATGTTAGCTGTTAGATGTTCAGAATTTTTCGATTCAATCCATCATGTTATGCGGTATTAATGTTCTGTTATTACGTAGTATCCCTTCCGGTTGGAAAGAAAAATAATAATAATAATAATAATAATAATATTAATAATAATAATAATAATAATAAAAATAATAATAATAATAATAATAATAGTAATAATAATAATAATATTAATAATAATAATAATAATAATAATAATAATAATAATAATAATAATAATAATAATAATAATAATAATAATAATAATAATAATAATAATAATAATAATAATAATGATAATAATAATAATAATAATAATAATAATAATAATAATAATAATAATAATAATAATAATAATAATAATAAAAACAGTAATAATAATAATAGTAATAATAATAATAATAAAAGTAATAATAATAATAATAATAATAATAATAATAATATTAATAATAATAATAATAATAATAATAATAATAATAATAATAATAATAATAATAACAATAATAATAATAATAATAATAATAATAATAATAATAATAATAATAATAATAATAATAATAATAATAATAATAATAACAATAATAATAATAATAATAATAATAATAATAATAATAATAATAATAATAATAATAATAATATAATAATAATAATAATAATAATACTTTTGTTCTAAATATTATATGAAATTCGATGGAAAAATTGAGGGTAGTTGGTTGAGTAACAACAAGAAGGTTGTTAACAACGAAAAGTTATTTGTTATATGTCATAACAAACGTTATAGTGACATGTGATTTTCCTGGCATGTTGTATTATGTTATTGGATATGAACATGTATTATTTAAATTAATGTCTCTCGGAATCATGATTTATTTTGATGAATTTAGTCCTTACAGACTGCTTCATCATACTTCTACAATTTTGTGATTTGTTAGTTGTTACGGTTATGTTATAGGAAGCGTTTATCGAATCTGTAAATGTTATAAGGTTGCTAATGGTTTCTGTATTGTTTAAGTTGAGTAAAGGTTTTAGAACACGCTTATAGGTTTAATGGGTGTGGACAAAAATGTCCCATCGCCTGAATCCTATTGAAGGTTATTTCATCATTTACAAATTTAGTAAACGTATCTGTCTGCGCGCTTATTTTGTAAAAATTCGCCTGATACGACATAATGTATGTTATCCAAAGGTCAATATTCAATATTCCAATATTACAAATGTATTTCAATATTCCAAATAATTTTCTCGTGAAGATAGAACTTGTTAGTTGTTACTGTTAGTAGTATAGATACTATTGCTAGACTATTTGCATGTGAGAGTTCATAATTGTTAATTTCATGTTGTGATAATTGCATAGTTGTTTATACATGTTGAATGTTTTCCTATAAAAGTCGTTGTTAGAAATGGGTTGCCTATACTACTAATATAAAATTTTTGAATTATTAATATTTTCTTTTTTTTCTGTTCTTATAGACTTCGAATATTTTGTTGTTTACTGTTAATAGATTGTATGTTAATATACTTATTTGACGTATTATTAGTAAATTAACAAAATATCAACAGTTTGTTTCTATCAACACTTGCTCGGAAGTTGTTAGAATTGTCATGTCATGACTCAATGTTTTATGCATACGTTGTGTATACTGTTTGTTGTACATGTCTGTTATATATTACATATAGTGTGTTACTCTACACTGTAGTGCATAAAGCTATTGTTTATGTCCGGTTCCATTGTACACAATATTATCAGGTACTTTTTTGTTTTTTCTTTATTTGTTTTTTTTACAAAATTGCATATATTTAACTATGGATAATCTTTGCATATGTACATGTACAGTTTACTATCTGAAGGTAGAAAATGGGTAGGAGAGTAAGAAACAATTAGAATATATAGAAGAAAAATTGTTGTTCTAAAGAGGTCAATTATTCTTTAGGTGTTATATCGAGGTAGTATATCAAAGTAGTACATCAGGTATCAGTGATACTTAAAGACAGTGTTATGTTCAATACTAATATAGCAAATCAAATCAGGAATGAAATAGCATGTTCAAAAAGATTTGGGTAGTATATTGTGAATGTTTATAGCTATCAATGGTATTGTTATAAATTTGTACCTTATAGGAGAACGATAAACACATATGTAGAGAATTAAATCCATTGTTAAAATTGCATTGCTATTAAAGTTTGAGATTCGTTACTTATTCCAATTTTCCATTTGTTACAATTTCTCTGTTTGCTGAGGATGGTTAGTTCGATCTCTGTAATGTTTTGATTCCTTTACTAAAAGTTCATCGTGTGAGAGAAAGTATACCAACAAGTCAGCGATCTCATTGACGCTTATTTCCGTAATTTAAACTTTTACAGTCTTCCTTAGTTCTTTTTCAAGATCTCTTGTTTTTCGTTCATTGTTATATTGAATTCTGTTACTGAAAGCTCTGTTTGTTACGCTTCCTTCTAAATGATATGTATGGTAATCTTCGCAAGATTGGAGTGCTTCGAGAGGTACCATCAATGGTCTTTCAGTTGAATCCTTAGGTTGAAAGATATAGTAATTCTTTATGGGATCAAAATTTCGGAGTGTTCCAATGGTATATTCCCATTTCAGTTTATATCCATAATTGAGAAAATAGGGGGATGTTAGTTGATCATTAGTATGAATGTAGCTTTTTTCCGTATAGTGCTCTTTATCTCTGAAGAAGGTGTAATAAATCAAATTGTGAACCAGTTTGGTTTCATGTACACAAAAGTTATTGTTCTGTACGTCTTTTGGAGTGGGATGGAGAAAGTTGAAACTAAGTTGGAAAACTTCATGTTCAAATACGCTATATGCTGAAAAATCCTGAGATGGTACTAGTTGATCGAATGTGCTTGTTACAGGTACTTTAAAAAGTTGTAGTCATATAGAAATCGTTCCGTTCAGCTATAAAATTGTTTAAGGATGGGGTAATTAGCTTGATGGAATTTATCCCGTCCGATATTTTTTGTACTGCGTTTGACAATATTATGGTTCTCGGATGGCCGAGGTGGAAAGTATTCGGATATGCAATCTTTCAGGTTAAGGAGAGGTGCAATAACAAAGTTATAGTTCTTAGATTCGAAAGGCATTTCTGCCCAATTGCGGTAATACAATAACGGGTTGTGGTTACTGCTATGTGGGTTTTTCAATGTTCTAGGATCCTTTTCTTGGAATCATTTGGTTTCCATAACGGTAGCTGTTGGAGATTGTTCGTTAGTTGATTGATGAAAAAATTACTTCGGATTATTGTCCTGAGATCTGATCTGTGGTCTATTACTTTGATAACTATGTGTACTAGTGCTGGTGGTTTGTTCTGTTATATCATTAGGTTTTCTAGTACGGAAAGACTCTTGATTTCGTCTTACATCCGATTGTTTTGGTTTAACAACTTTTTCAGAAATTATACGTGCTATTTCCTGTGGTGTCTGTTGATTGTGTGCTGTCTGTGAAAATTGTTCAGACCTTGTTTTCTCCACTTCCACCCTCATGGTGGTGACTGTTTTTTATGGTTGACTGTTGTCGATGTTGTCATCTGTCTGTGTGCCACATTCGGAAGCAGTATCTCTAATTTTTTCAGGGCTGGAACGTCCAGATCCAGAGCTAAGCTCGCCTTCCTCGACGTCATAGCTGAGAAGAGAGTCTGCTTTATATGGAGATTCGTGTTCGCAGTCCATTGTGGATGCCATATGCTAAAAGATATTTATTTGTTAACTGTTTATTTTACACAAATAATGGAGATTCTGTTACAGATGGAATGTTATCCGAAAATCAGAAATTTGTTACTGGTATATCGGTTATCATTGCATATTGTTACCATTCTAAAGATGTTATATGTTATTATCTGTCATTTTTTAGTGATCTTATTACAATTGGTTACAATTGATGACAAGTTACATGGCAGGTGTTACATGGTAAGTGTTATTCTTTCTTGTTCTTTAAGCATATTGGTATCAGGTACATATTAGTATCAGATACATGTATTAGGTACACATATTAAAAGTAATGAATGTTAGTTGTTTTTGTAATGCGGATCTGTTACACTTCATAAGTGTCCGCAGAATGCGAACCACAATACGTTACTTCATTTGTATGTGGTTGATCGTCATTTCTTAGTATGTCTAAACTATGACTGCGGTTATGCATTTTGTTAGCCGTTAATTTTAATTGGTCGAAATCGATAGGTGGTGGATTTTGTATGTCCAATAGTTTTACTGACGGTATTAAAGGTTTTTTATTTGTTAATGTACTAGAAGGCTGAGGTATTTCATAAGGTGTTGATTGTTGCATATGTAAAGGCGTTTCATACGAATGTCCGTTAAATGATGTAAGTTGTTGCTGTAAATGCGGCGCACTGGGTGAAGGTGCGTTATTTCCTACGTATTGATATCCAGGTGGTGGAGTAATGAGTTGTGGTTGTAGTTGTGGTATTTTATTTTCCGATATTGTTTGCAATGGTTCTACCTTAAACGGTTCATGTTTATATTTTCGTTCTGATAATGATGGTTTTTGTTTCTTCGTAGGAGATTCTATAGTTCTTAATTGAAGTCCTTTTTCTGTTCTTCTAATTGTTGTATTATAATGTTTATAATTCGTATCTACATAAACTTCTGTAGGTTTATCAATGTCATTGTGATCGGTTATATGTGGCAAATCTGTGGAGTGTCGACGGAATGTATGTTTAGGCTTTCGTGAATTGTTATTTCCGTAGTTCGTGTTATTTTCATCACTGTCGTGACTATCGTCTTCTTCTTGTATTTGAGCTACAAGTTGTGTTAATGTTTGTGAAAATATTTCGAATATTCCTGTAAGTAGATTTTTTGTTATGCTTGCTTGTTTTCCGATGGCTTTATGTATTGCAAAAGCGTTATAAAAATTGATTTGTTATAAATAAAATCATACTTATCATGGCGTATATTATTGCCATTTTTTCTAAGACGTACCATGGCCAACCAAAGATTGTTAATATTTGTTCTTTTAGCCATGCTCCGTCAAAAATCTCTTTCCAGTTAACACTTGGTTGATCAATTTGGAAGTTATATCCATTAATGTTAAGATCTCTTAACCATTCAAATGATTGTTCATAGTTTTTATAAGTTTGTAATAGTCCTAATTGTTCAAGTTCTAGTAATTTTTGAGCATTTGTTGATGTTGCTTCTTGTGATGGTTTTTCGCGGTCTCGCATATATTCATGTAGTAAATCTCGTTTTCGTTCTTGTACTAGTTGTTGTTTATTGTATATACCGCCTTCAATTAAACTTGCTTTACTAAACATGTTGTCAAGTACAATTTCTTCAGTTTATATTGTATTCAATATTGTTTCTACTTTTACTGGGTATGGTGTTACTCTATATCTAGCTGTTCCTTCAGTGTCTACAGAGATTAATTGGTCGAAGTTGCTGTGTGAGCATGGTACTTTCTTTGCCCATAAGTAGGTTTGTCTTGTTAATTGATGTACGTTTTGTACTCTATTTTTGCATAGAATTGGTATTTTATTGTAACATTCACGAGTTTGTGGTACATATAAGGGAGATAATTTTTCTGCGCATTTGTACATTTTCATTACGTTTACTCCTTCTTGTTTGACAAATATTGATCTATCTCCAGTAAGGACGTATCCTAGGAGTGGTGTGTACTTTTGTACTTGTTTCAGTGTTAATTGTCGAATGTTTCTAGATCGTTCACAGATTTTCGAATAAAATTCTATTGCTTGTAGACTTATTCTCGAGTATATGTTACTCATATAGAGGTCCTTTTTAATGTTCATGTGTGTTTTTTTCGTTTACAAAACCATAGTAATTTTGTTTGTTTTCCTCGTCTTCGTATCGTGTGTGTTCTGATGTTATTTGTTTTGGCCTAATTTTTATAAATTTTTCATCAAATTTGTCTTTCTTTCTTGTTACTTTTTGTCCTGTGTGCATATTGAATCCGTTTTCGTATATTATATAAATGTCGTCGTACTCTGTTTTGTGTATTGGTTGGATTGAAACACATTCGCGTTCTACTAATGGGTAGACTTCAAATCTGGTGGCAATAGTGTCTGTTTTGTTCATTTTTATTTTTTGTGTTATTTAATGTTGTTGAACTGTTGTCCATTCGGCATTTGTTTCTATCCAATATCTGTCTTGGTATTTTACCATAAAGGCATCAAATCTAATAAGTTCAAATAATTGACAATGTGTTTGTGGTTCCCAAACTATTGTTGCTTTTGTGAACGGTGTCGGTAGACACTCTCCTTTTTGGAGATGGAATGGTAATTTTGTTCCCATATATGATTTTTCTTCAGTGTCCATGTTTAGTATTAATGATACTTCTTTTGTTTCTAATGTCCAATCTAGTATATCTATTCTGTTTTGTTTTCTTGGTCCTTTCATGCAGTTTGACTGAGCATTTTTAATTGCATTTGTTATCCACATCGTGTTTGTATAATCGTAAACTATTCTTCCCTATGGTGGTACCATAGGAGTATCAAGTTCAAATTATATTCTGCCTTGCATGTCTTCGATCTTTTTCTGATTTGGTGGGTGAGCTATGTAGTTAAATGAAATATTATAACGTGTGGGTTTATACTTTGTGTTTTTTAGTAAGTTAATTCTAGCGAGTTTCTTTCGAACTTCATCTGCATCTAATATTTTCGTTCTTTGTGCATCTGAGACGTAATAGCTAGGTCTGTTAGCTCTAATATAATCGGTGTGTTGTGAACACCATTCTACGCGTTCTTTGATTGTTCCTGTAACTGCGTATGCCTTTATTTCTACTGCTTGTGCTTTTGATATTAGTTGTACTTCGGTTTTTGTCATATCTAAATCGAGTGGTTTGAATTTAAATGTACTAATTTTGTTTAGTTCATAATACTTAACATTAGTAATTTCTTCTGCATCGCAATCGTAATGTTCTTTGAAGATGTCTTGTGGTCCAGTTGCAGAGCCATTAATGTTTTGTTCGGGTAGTTCGACAAAGTCTACTTTTGTTTGTCTTTTTCATCTTTTTTTGTTCATGTTGAATTTTTTTAGTATACTGTTTGTTAATTCTTCTCTATAAAAATTACAATTTCGTATCCATTTATCGATGGCTATTTCCCACATTGCTTCGTAGTCTGAACTGTTTGTAAATTGTTTTGTTCTTCTAGTGCTTTTAATTTTGTACTTTCTGCAAAATATTCTGGGTAGCTCCCAAAGTTTGTGTGATTGTGATTGTGTATGAAAAGATTTGTAACGTTATTGAATTTTTCTGTGTATTTATTTTGTGAATTATTTGGATGTTTATTCAGTGTTTTGTTTTTGTTTTGGAAGTACTTTATACGTTCAGTAATTTGTCATTGATACGATCTTTTAGACGTTGCTTGACACGTTCGTGTAACCTGTGTTCTGATTCAATTTTTGTTTCGATTTTCATGTAAATATATATTATTATTAATAACATTATTAATATTAGTGCTTTTAATTGAAACGACATGTGTATGATAAACCTGTATTTGGATTATAAAATGTTGCAAAACCGAGTGTCTGCTTGGTATATCTATCAAATTCATATATGAATTCTGTGCAAATAAATGGTGCTGGAGTTGTTGTTGTTATTTTGGATAGTGTAGTTGCGTGAAATGGGGGTTGAATAAAGTTGCGTATTTAATTGTCGTTTTAAATTTTAGTTCTAAACTTGGAGTGGCTAAGACTTCAAGTGCTGTGTTACGTTGTCGCGCTGTAAGATTTAGTGTGTTAATTAATCTATTTCTTGACAAATTTGTAAGTGTATCTCCAAGGTTCTCTTCTTTCTGGGCGGTCCCGCTGTACAGTGTATGGATTTTCGTTTCCTGGGTTTAAATTATCATCAATTTCCGCGGATGTTGGTATGTTTGTTAAATCTGTGACTTCGCTATGATGTGGTCTTTCTTGATTGTTATTGTTGTTACTATTATTGTTTGATGACGCAATTTTTGCGGATTATATTTATGCTCCTGTACTAGGTCCGTGTGGTGGAATTTGAATGTATGGTGGTGCTATTATTATTAGTGGTATAAGTTCTTGTTGTGGTGGCTGTGTTTCTGCTCCTAGATTGGAGATCCAAATATCGTTATTTTCTAGGCGGAGATTTAATTTATAAATTATAATGTTGCCGTGTAATGGTGAATTTTCAGGGAATCCTATTTGTAAATAGAATTTTTGGGAGTGTAGTGTGTAGTATAGTGATTCTTCTATATCTGGGATAGGATCACTTTTTTATGGGTGTATGAGATATTCTATTAAACCTAAACACATGCGAAGGAAGAAATAAATTAGAAATGTAACTTTAATGAATTTAAAAATTTCTAGTTCTATAATATCTATATTGGTTTCGCATATATGGTATAAATCGGAATGAACTTCGTCCATTAGTTATTACTGTATTGTTGTACTGGTGGACTTGCATAAGTAACTCTACGGTTTCTGATAACTTCGTTTATTGTTACTATTGCTAAATATGTAGAAGTAACGACTATGCAGGGTACTAGAAATATAGTCAAGAAGAATATGATTTTAGATAGTATTAGGTATATTGCTATTAACGCGTCTGGGAAATCAATTGTTGAAGCTGAAAATTCTGTGTTTATATTTGTATTTTTACAGAAAGTGTGTGTGTAGTGTTATATCGTAACTTTAGTTAAAGGTGAAATTGTTTTGTATACTTATTTTGTATACTGTAGCTGGAGATTGAACGCAATGCTCCACTGCAAAATGACAGTTATTTACTAAGGTAACTGACACTTAACGGTGCCGCACTAGCAAGTTCGTGTGCTTCTATTGATACACAATTATGGCTATAATAGTTATCATGTTTGGCTCTATGCTTTTAGTTTATCGTCTAATAATTCTATAGCTTGTTTTTTGCAAACTACTAGAAAAACTGTTTGTAGTTTGTTTATATCAACACATATATCTGTGTTAATTTGTTGTTTCAGTGTTTCAAACTCTGTGATTGTTTCGGTGCAAGGTGCTGTATTTTTTAGTAATTCAAAATGTTCTCCCCAAAAAAGTTTTATTTCTTGTCCGGTTTCAGTTTTACCTTCTATTATAAACAAATAATATTTGGGTGATACTTTACAATCGGTTACTCTAACACTATCGTTGTCAAAATGTATATGACATCCGAAAGGGTAGTCGTGGTGAACAAAATCGTCTCGTTGGACTGTTATCTTTATAAAAAGTTGATTTCTTTTGAGTGATTGCAAAAACTTTGATACACTAAGCATGGGTGGTATTTCATTACAATGAAAGCTATAATGGTGAATTAGTCTATCAGAATTAAAATTTAATTAATTCAGTTTACCTTTTGTTGTTGAAATGTTTTTGTGGAGGATGGTTGATAATAAAAGAAACAGATTTATTATAACTTTCCGAGAAATTGGATTTTATCGGTTTAGAGAAATGATTTAGAGAAATGATCTGAGTTGTTACTGAAGTGGGAATTTCAAAATGAACACAGATTGAGAATGGAATTGATATCGCGGATGGGAATGAGATAGAAATTTTTCGAAGATTTTTCAAAGTTTGTACAAAGTTATCAAAATCTGAGGCAAGTCAGAAAGAATGTTATTTTAGAACTGAAAATATGATATTTTTCTGACTGAGTTTTGCAAGTTTTATTTTGTGTTTTCAGCTTAGCTGAAAATTTCAAAATATTCAAGTTTTACTGAGATAGTGATCTGTACGAGACAAAATCGGAGTTGTGATCGTTGTTTCACTTTCTGTTGCTCTCTACAATTCTCCTGACATTTAGATGTCTTCCGTTTTTCTTGTTTGTTTTTGAATTTGCTAACTTCATAATTTTCTGGATCTAATTAGTTTCTGGAGTTTCGTAGTTTTAGCATTAGAAGATTCTTCTGAAGTTTCCTTAACTTTGTTGATTTGATTGTTTTTCTCCTGTAATTGGTATGTTTGTTGGTATAATGACGTGCTGTCGTCATGGTATGATTATGGTAGTCAGTCTAATGATACCAAAAAGTTTCAAGTTGTCCGTTAATCAATAGGTGCCTTGTGGCGTCACCTTTGATTGTTACCAATAACTTGATGGGGATGGTAGTCTATTACTGAAGTAGTTTGGTGTAATTGTTAATTGGGTACCCAGTTATTTGGTGTAAATGTTAATTGGTCAGATGGTAGTTTTGTTAGTTTCTAATTGATTGTTGTGCAATTGAAGTGGTAGTTTCAACTGTTAATTGATCTTTGTCAGATCTATCATGGTAATCACCATCTCGTTCATGGTGTTGTAAATGTTAATTGGTTTGGCATTTTGGTTTGTCACTAATTGGGTTTGCAGGGAAATGTTAAGTCCCTGCAAAGTGTTCTAACATCTCTTCTTCTAGTGATGAATGTACAAAGAGAATGTCAATTTGTCTCTTTTTACTTTAATAATTGGGTCCTTGTTACATTTGAGCATCGGTGTTCTTTTGCTAATGAAGGTACTAATGAGGTACTAATGAGTGTGATGATGTTGGTTCGCGATGACGTCCGTTAGTTTTTAATGACGTCCCTCTTTGGCTATAACGTCCGTTTGTTTTGTACTCTATAGAGGTTGTGACGTATTCAAGATATTATGACGTACACTCGTAGTTCTTGTACAAGTGTTTATGTAGCCGAATCCGTCTATGTAGTCGAAAGTTGTCCGGCCGATGATGCGAACTGTGTAATTTAAGAATGATGTTATCAATATTGTTATCGGAATGGTTATTAATATGTTTTGGTGATATGTATTTCCACTATTTTGTATTAGAATACATGTAAGGATGTTTGAATTGGTGAATGCACGGAAGAATGTCATTATAGATGCTGACATAATTAACTGACATAGACAGTGTAAACTGTCATAAAGACATCTTAAATTGTATGTGTTACATTGTATGTGTTAAATTGTATTCTGATTAATAGTTTCCGATAAATATGTCTTTTAGAGAGTGGATTTATGTGTCAATTAGAGATGTGTGCTGCCAGAGATGTGTGCAAAATTGTATATTAGAGGGTGTATACGTGACTTGTTACGTACAGGAAGTTATCTACAGCAGATTACACGTAAACGGTTATTCGCCTTATATTTTACGTGTTAACTTCCGTTTTATTATTTCTTTCCTTTTTCCTTACTAATTGCTGTTTTAACAGGGTTTACTTTGTTATTTATTTTACTTTTGTTATTTTGCAACTCTTGTTATTTTGCAACAGCAAACATTGTTTACTCTTCTTTTTCAACTTGAACTTCTACAAATTATCTATTCCATTCCGTAAATCCTCGAACGTGAGAGGATATTGTTATTTGATTTTGTTTGTGATCTGATTATTTATTGTTTGATTATTTGTTTATTGTTTGTAATGTTGACAATTCCATTAGATCTATTCTAGTTCTAAGCTTGTGAACATCAAAATACCGTTTGTTTTTTGATTATTTTTTGTTTTGATTTCATTGTTTACATGAAACTTTTTTTTCTATTCATTAGTGGTGGTTCCAAGGGCTACTATCAAAACCTATTAGTATTAGCATGTCCTGTTTGGATATTTGGTTTGTTATATGAATTTGTTGTTATCTGTTTATTTATTTACAATATGGATGGTGAATAGACAGTTAGATGATGGTGAAGGAGGTTGAAGAAGAGGTGGAGGAAGAAGAGATGGTGGAAGGGGAAGATGATGGTGAAGGTGTTAATATTTAGTTAAGTGGATATTAAATTTTGTTCGTTTTGAATTGGTGTTTATGAAACAGTGTTTGTTATGGGGTTATTTTATGAACTGGGTATTGTTCAAGTAGTTTCTGATAAATATGGATTATAAAGGTTAGTGGTTAGATGGTTGTTTTTAACACTTTTTAGTTTTGGTGTGCTTCTTTATATTGATGTTTCTTCTATTTATTAATTTGTTTTTAATAAATTTAATTGTTTTTGTATATTGTTTTGATGGTTAGGGGATAAGCGTAGATTGGTTCGGGTTATGGGGTGCTCTGCGCTTTTTCATATGAAAGGAATGTATTATAATTTGTTGAAAGAATCTCTCTAGAGGAAGTATTATGTAGGGTAAAGAGATTTAGCAGTGTAGTAGACTACTGTATTGCAGTAAAATACTACACAAAATAATGTAGTAGTAGGATACTGTGTACATAGTTGAGGCAGTAGAATACTGAATGTTGAAATAATTGTTAGGTATAGATGTCTGGATATGAAATTTAGACATTTCAATGTGGCATTTACATAACACCTAAAATGAGAAATTGTTCATTGTTCATTATTTTAAACATTGTTCATGAAGTTAAACATTGTTCACAAATCATATGGTAAGACGTAGAATATAGATGTGGTTTTGAATGACTCTGTAGTATATTGAAATTTATAGGAAAATGAAATAAGTGTTATCATAGAAAAATGGGGTACATGTGGCGTTTTATTTATATTAGTGTTATCTTCTTTTTACGATGATTATATTGATGAGTTTGCTCTTTCTCCGGATGGCGTTTTTCTGATTCTCTTCTAGTGGTGATTTTAGGCTGTTTTAATGTTGGAACGTTAAGGTTTTCTGTAAGGAAGTAGTTTTGGAGTTCTAATTTTATATGTTTTTCTTTATGATAGTATGGTACAATGTGATTTCTGTGTATTGTTATTTGTTCGCAATTGTCATCTTTTAATATGTATGTTGTTTCTGTCGTTTTATCGATTAATAGGTATGGTCCTGTTTTTAGTTGTAGCAATTTTTGGGAGACTCCATCAACTTGTTGTTGATTTGTTACTAATACGAAAGTGTTTTTCTCAAGTGGTTTTGCTGTTCTGAATCTGAGATTCATTTCATCCGTTAACTTTTTTCTGTTTTGTAGAATTTTGGTTATCGTTCTATATGTTTCATTGTAGTGTTTTTCTTTGTCAAGGAACCATTTGGAAAATGTTCCTTTCTGAAATTTTGCAATTTTAGGGTGACTATACTGTTTTTCTAAGTGGGTGTGTGTTGGTTGTATGTTGCATGCGCTTGTTTCAGTTGGGTTGCAGTTTCCCATTTCATCTGTTGTTTTATCTTTGTTGGCTTTCGTGGTTTTTGGTTAAGAACAACTTCATATGGTGACATACCTAATCTTGTTTGGTGTTATGTATTTTATGCGTAGGGGAAAAATTTTGCTTTCCGTGACCAATTATTGTATTTTTCTTGTAATAATGTTCGATTAAATTGTCCAATTATTCTGTTTGTTCCTTCTACTAGACCGTTGGTGCAGGGTGCATAGGTTGTAATGTGTTTGAATTCGATTTCAAAATAGTTACAAAGGTGTGTTAGTTCTGTGTTAATGAACTCTGATCCGTTATCCGTTCTAATTTTTTCGGGTACTCCGAATTTCATGAACCAGTATTCGAAAATTGCTGTGAATGTGTAATATGCATTATTTTTTGTTGCACACATCGTTACGTAATGTGAAAATGCATCAACTATTACGAAGATATAGTTGTTTCCTTCAGAAGTTCGGTGGATTGATACCTTTGTGTCTATCATTATCATTTCGTTGAAATATGTTTTTGTTGTTGCTAATTGTTCTTGTTTGCTTTTTGTTCTCGTGTTTGCGAACATTTTGTTTGTTTGGCATTGTATACAATCAGCTATTAATATTTTTAGCCAAGTATTGAGGTTCGGAAAATAGTATTTGTCCATTATATTGCGTCTTGTTTTTCAAGGCCTGTGTGACCTACTAGGTCAATGCAATGGTTCTCATAGAATGTACAGAGTAATAAAGTCAATGGTAAACAGATTCTGTGTATCGATTTTTTGTGTATGTTTATGATTATTTTGATTATTCCAGATCGTTCATCAACTATTATTGATTTAAACTTTCTAAAGTAAGCGAATAGTCCTTTGTTTCCACGTATTTCCATTGTTACGGAGTGTGGTTTATTGTTATGTTTTTTCCACATTTTTACTTTGTGAAGTACAATATCTAATGTTTGTGTTTCTCTGATTAATTCTTCAGTTACTTTTGTTTTTTCGTCATAGAAGATATCTGATATTTTCGTGTTTTCGTAGTTTGTTTGTTGTTTTGTTTTTATGTTTATGTTTTTGATCAGTCTTAGGTAGTCGTCACCGTGGTGTGTTGTATAAGGTCCTTTTTGGTTTTTCTCAATAATGAGATTGTCTTTTTCTACTATTGGAGATTGCCAGTTTTTTGTTTTTGGTTTATATTTTGGTAACAATATGGTTTTAGTTTCGGTATTATTTTTCGAATGAAATTGGATGATATTCGTTTTTATCAATGTTTATCTCGAAATAGTTATTATGTATGTTAGCTAATACTGGGTAGTGTGTTTTTTCTGACGTTTCGTCATTTGTGTTATTACATTTGCTGTATTTGCATTCTAAGTTATTTGCAAAAGGTGTCTTCGCGAAAAAAACTTTGTTTTCTGGTATTTTCAATGTTATATCACGTGTTTTAGTAAAATGTTCTTCGTCAATTGTTCTACTCAGAAGATCGGGGAGGGAAAGGTTTTTTTCTTCTGTCCAAATAATGTGTAAATTTGGAAATTTCATTAGAATGAGTTGAAATCTGTAGACTCTATGGTTAGATTTGTTTTTCTGGGTGAAGAGATAAATGATTGGTTTGTGGTCAGTAAATAATATAATTGGATGGTTTGAGCCTGTTAGCAAGAAATCATATTCTGTTAGAACGAATATTATTGCTGAGCATTCTCGGATTAATGTGGATAGTCGGATTTCTATAGGTAAAAAGAGTCTAGAATTCGCTGAGACTAATCTCATTTTCTTCTCAGTTGGGTTTTGTTGTAGTGATGCTGCTCCTATGCCTGCGTTCGAAGCATCTGTTATTATGTAAAATGGTTTCGAAGTATCTGGCCTTTTTAGCTCTAAATTGTGTGCTATTGTTCTTTTCATTTGTTCAAAAATTGTTTGATGTTCTTTTGTCCATTTGAAATCACTTTCTTTGTGTAGAAGGTTATATAATGGTTGTAATATTGGTTGCATGCCGTAGACATATTTTGCAAGAAAGTTTATTGTTCCGAGGTATCTTTGCAGTGCTGTCACTCTTGTTGTTGTATCCAGTTTTTGGAAACCATCAATTCTTGAAGTTAGCGGTTTTATTTTTTGTCTTCTATAATGTGTCCTTGAAATTTGACTTTTTTCAGCATGAAATATGTTTTATCAGGTGCTGCTGCAAGGTTTTCTTAAAATAGTATTTTGTGATTTTCTATCAGTGTTTCATACATCTGTTCGTACGAGTTTGTTTGGATAAAAATGTCATCAACATAGGTGATTACTGTTCCTTTTCTGATTAAGGGGTAAAAAAGTGTGTTAGTATTGATGCAAAGGCTGCGGGTCCTATTGACATTCCATAAAATAATCGTATAAAGCAATATTGTTCATTGCCAATTGTGAAATGAGTGTATCTCATTGATTGTTCATCTAGTGGTATCTTGTTGTACGCACTATTGAGATCAGCTGTTGTGAATATTGTTCCGTTTATTCGTGTTAGTGCCACGTCAACAGGTCCAATGGGCCAAATGCATTTGGATTCATCTATCATGCTATTCAAATATCGAGCGTCCAATACAATCTTTATGGATTCTCCTTTTCGTATCTTTACTACGGGGTTTGTAAAGGTATTTCCCGTCGATAGTTGTTCTTTATTGACAGGTGCAATTATTTCGTATTTTTTTTAATGCATCGAGTAATTTTTGAATTCGTTCTCGAAGGTGTATCGGTACTTTACTGATTGTTTGTTTTTTAAAAATTGCATTTTTTTTCATTGGTAGGTTCAGTTTAACTTTAGTTTTTCTGAAAACAATTGGATGAATTCTTTCCCTGTTTCCGTTTATTTGTTAATATTGAATTTGCATTTGAAATTAGGTTTTCTTTCAAATGTTGCGACTTGTTCAATTGTTTCCTTTTCTTGTTTATTTAATATTTCATTGATATCGTTTTCGTTTTCGTATGTTAAGTGGTATAATGCTGCAAATAAGCCTATTGAGTTTGTTTGGTACATTTCTTCGTTGCGTTTTCTAAATTTGATGTTTGATATATAAAGCCGAATAATCCAGTGTTGATTGTCATTTTATATTGACTTTTGTTGATTAGAAATATGTCAATAAAGTGTTCTTTTTCTAGTCACAGATCTTTTATATCGGTGAATGATAAGTTTTGGTATTTGTTTATCGGTTCAAAAAAGTAGAATGATTTATTAATTATTTCTCCACTTGATATTTCCATTTCTTTGAAAACTGGTATTGGAAAGGTAGTGCATTTGTGCTGGTTTTCTTCAAAGTACATTGGTTCTCTATTGAAGATTGGGTATAATCTAGAGTAGTAAGGATATCCCTTTGTGCTGTTCATAAAGAAAGTTAAATCGTTATCTCTAATTGTGTTTGTATTTGTTGTTAGTTTATTTGTGTTCACATTAATGGTTTCTATATATTCTTTGAAGAACGGAATTCCAAGAAGGTTATGATTACATTGTGTTATATAGAAATAAATATTAAAGTTTTGTTAAAGTTTATTTCTGCTGTTTGACGTTCATTCTGGTGTTAAATTAAAATTTACTGTCCCGAATGTTTGTATGGTTGTTTTATTTGCTGCTGTATGTGTTTTGTTAGCTTTTTCAAGTTGTATTTCTAGGTTGTTATATTTTATTTCGTTCCATGTATCTTCGTTCAAGAGGTTTAATGTTGCTCCAGAATCTAATAGGAAATCGATTTCGAGTAATGGTTTCTGTTTTGTAAAATTTTGTTCTAGTTTGTTTTATTGATACATCGGTAATATCCAGGTAGGTTTCCTTTCTAGTGTATTTATTACGATATTGCATGTGTCTTCGTTTGCGTTGTAAAATTTATCTTATATTTCTTGATCTTCATTGGATGATTCTGATGAGTACGCGTTCTCATCTATTCCAGGTGGATCATCGTTTTGTGTTTGTCCTTCTATGTTGTTTATTCTGTTTTTATTGTAGCTATAATAACTGTTTCCGTCTTTACTGCGATCTCTTGGTTGGTATCTATTGCTTTGTTCTCTATTTGATGAACTTGTTCTATTGTTTCTGTTATTGTTAGAATAATGTCTATTGTTACTGTGGTGCGGGAAGCACCGTTCCCTTGGGACTGACTATAGTATTGACTTCATCATAAACTCTGCATGAACTTATTTAAACTCTCTTTCATCCTTTTGTACCATTGTTAACGTTATTACTCGAAACTCTATAGCGAACCATTTGTGAACTAATTTAGCAAGTACTTGCAGGTACTGTCTGACTAAATTTTTTCTGTAAAAACTACTCCGTTTTGGAAATGAACTGAATTGTTATGATATGATATTGAATGTTAACCGAATCCCTCGGTGAAAGATATAAATTAATGACTTGACTCTAAGCGTTTTGAATAAGCCTTAACTTGGCGCAATCAGCAATGAAATCACCAATTGGTGTTCCCCTATTGTGGGAGAACGGGGCCAATCCAACAAACGAATGGCAAACGTGGTTTTCCACGTTTAAAATGGCAGTGATGGCCAAAGAAAATATGCACGTGGACCTACTCCTCAGGCTAAAACCAACAGCAAACGATCTCTTCTACCCTATAATGCCAACACTCGGAGAAAGGATTGAAAACACAAGCGAAAAAGAGAACAGAAAACGAGAGATACGAAACGAGCGACGCAAAGTCGACTGGGAAAATGAGTGCAAACAAATCAGGAGCAGGGGACCGATGATCGATAGGTATACATGTGATGAAGCCGACCTGAAAGTGAAAAGCCTGACGTACCTGTCCCTAGGGACAGAGGCCACTCGCATATTCCACCAGAGAAATCAACATACCATGATTGACCGCTGTTCCACAAACGAACTCGTATACGAGCTAGGACTGATCTTCACTCGCCCACGGAATCTAACATTCGATAGATTTCAATTGATCACTGTACAGCAAAACCCAAACGAAAGTCTGGAGACATTCTTCAGTAGATTACAAGAGCTAGGCTCAAAAGCAGCCCTGGGGAACGTGGAAGAAGACCTCATTAAAGACTTCTTCATCGCTAAGAAGAATAACACTGCTATTCAGGTTGAACTACAGTCGGAGGTCCGCACCGCAGCACAAGTTTTAAACTTCGTAATGTATCGGGAAAGAGGACAGGAGAACCAGAAGGAAATTCTCCGAACATCAGCCCCGAACTGGAATAGTCAGGTAAACGCTATAACAAACAAGAATGCACGTTCCGCACCACGACCACAACTACAAAACATTCAACCACCAAACAAATCAAACGAACAAGGCTGGAGATGTGGAGGCAGCTTCACTGCAGGTCATATGAACCAATGCACGGCAAAACAAGCCGTACGCAATATTTGTAAGAAAACTGGACACTCCGCTAAAATGTGCAGGTCCAAAATTCCACCGTTACCAGCGCGGAGACCAAATCAAAGAGGATCACTCCAACGTCCCCAGGGACAGAGTAACCAACTAAAAGTACGACAAGTACAAGAACAACTGATCGAACAAGAGGACGAAGGGGAAGAAGAAGAAATCCAATCAGTCGACCCAGAGTCCGCATTATATATAAAAGAATTATCAGAGGACTGGGCCGATATCAATCATATAGCACCCGAGTCGTTCACAGAAGTACAAAATGTACAACTAAACACAGCTATTCCAAAAGAAATTTGGGTGGAAACTACTACAAACAAACTGAAATTACAATGGTTAGCTGACACAGGATCCCCAAGGAGTTTTATTATGAAATACAATCCCGATGTCGAACTTCAACAAGACACCAGCCAAACAAAATACAAAGGTTTCAACAACAACAACATTAGAAATGAAGGAGAAATGAACCTCAAACTCCATTCGGGATCTTGGACAGCCCAAAATTGTAAAATCCTCGTGGTAGGACACAAAACTAACAATCTGATGGGCAGAGACGTACTACAGAAGCTGGGAATCTCACTACATCAGAAACCCAACAAATCCCCAGGTAAACAAATTAATTCCATTTCTTCAATCGAAACGGAGAAAAACATCATCAAATGGATATACAATAAATACCCACACCTCTGTACAAGACTAGGGAAATCAAAAAACCACGTAGCTAAATCAATATTCAAACAAAACCATAGCCCAATACAACGAAAAGGACGCCGAGTACCACTCATCTTACTCGAAAAAGTCGAAATTGAACTAAATAAATTAATACAAGACAAACAAATCTCAAAACTTGAAAAATGTCCCGACGATCTCTTCGTCAGCCCAGTGGTAATTACAGTAAAAAAGGACAAGTCAGTAAAAATAGCACTTGATTCCAAAAAATCAAATAAAGCGATACACAAAAACAAATACCAAATCCAAAGCAAGGATCACCTAGTAGACGCAGTTGCATTATTTATTACCCAAAGAAAAGATTCCCCAGGGACATTTTGGTTTTCAAAAAAAGACCTAAAATATGGGTATAGCCATACACCAATAGACAATTCGATAGCAAAACACTGCAATTTTGGTATCCTTGGCGGAAAAGCAACCGGAACATATAGATTCTTAAATGGTCTCTACGGTCTCACTGACATGCCGGCAACTTTTCACAAAACAATCGACAAAACATTAGAAGGAATCTCCTCAAAATTTGCATTCCTCGATGACATCCTTGTGATCACCAGGGGATCCTTACGCGAACACGAAAAAGAATTAGACAAAATTCTCAAGAGACTAGACAACGAAGGACTAGCTATAAACTTACAAAAATGCGAATTCGCAAAAATCATTGAATGGTTAGGCTTTACAATAACTCCCAGTGGAATAAACCACTCATTACAAAAACAGAAGCCATCACGAAACCCGATAACCGTAAAACACAAACAATTACGATCGTTCCTAGGAAGCGTACATCATCTTACTAAATTTATACCGAACCTCGCCAAACTCTCGGAACCATTTTGACCACTATTAAAGGAAAACCCCGAATCTTAAAACAATAAATTAGATTGGAGAGATGAACATAGTTCGGCATTCAATAACATCAAATCGAAAATACATCAAATAATCGAAAACAAACATTTCGAAACAACAAAGATTTTTGAACAAACATGAATCCAGATACAGTACAAACGAACTAGAACTTCTAGCCGTAGTATGGTCCCTCGAACAGTTTAAGCATTACTTATTTGGGACAGAATTCACATTACAAACAGACCATTGAGCTCTGTTACCAACCCTCAAGGAAAACCGCGGGAATAAAACATACCAAAGTAGACTGACAAGATTGGTAGACAGATTACTCCCATTCAACTTTAATCTCAAACATATCCCGGGGAAAAATATGGGGTTTGCAGATTACCTAAGTCGACACCCTAAAATCAATGCACCCCCCCATCGTTAGATGACACACAACTTACAGTTAACATAATAAATGATTTAAAATTCGTTCTCACACAAAATTCGATTAATTACATTTCGGCTACGCGCACAAATTCAGACAAATACCAGACAAAACAATTAAACGCAGATAATAATACACACGCGAACAATTACGACACCGCTTTTTGCCTTTTTTCGTCCAACTTTCAGCCGCCTTCTCTTTCTCATTTAACTTCTCATATTTCAAAACATATCATTCCACGCAAAAATTTACATCAATCGACCGTGAATACAAAACCCCAGGGATTATCCCCAAAAATTAACTCAATTAATTCAATTTCCTTTAAAAACGAAAAACATTTTCCCCAGGGATATCAGACTATCCAAGTTACCACTAGAAGTAGACCGAAATTGAATACATTCGAACAGAAAATTATCAAAAGAAAACGAGCCCCAAATAAAACGAACAACAAAATGAACAACGAAAAAATTGCCATCGCAACACAAACGGAAGACAACACCAACAAGGGACTAGGACGATCAGCCATAAGACCAGACCCCCTAAACACAATCCACCCGTCAAGCATTTCCGCTAACATGCCGCAATACAGAAAAAAACTCAGTCAAGTGTTCGACAAAGAATTCGTCGCCAAAGCAACACAAAAAGATAGACAAATGGCCCCTATCATACAACTCATTAGAGATAAGGACTGGGAAACACTTAAAAAGGTTAGTCCATACTTCTACTCCCTGAAAAGAGATTTATCCATTACACCCTCCGGTTGCGTTTTGTACGACAATAGGTTAATGGTACCATCGTCGCTCAAGCAACTTGTAATTAATTTCCTTCATCAAACACATCCGGGCCAGTCGGGAATGCTACAGTTGGCAGACCTTGTATGGTTCCCTAGGATCCATAGGGAAGTAACAGCAAAAGCACAATCATGTGGGGACTGCATCAAGAAAAGTAAAAACCTAAAACCGATAGCTCCGAAAAAATCCCTTGGGATACTTCCTAAACTAAGTGAACCAAACGAGGAAGTACAATTAGATTTTGCGGGACCAATACCTTTTAGAGAACACAAACAAAATTATTACATTATAGTTTCCGTAGACCGATTAACAAGATACCCTCAAGCAGAAGTATTTAAAGGCTGTGACACACAAACAGCGTTAAATTATTTAGAGGAATACTGCCGATTTCACGGCATACCACGCTCCCTAAGATTTGACCAAGCCCAAGCCATTAAAGCAAGAGAATTCGAACTCTTCTGCAAAAACAAAAATCTCAAAACTAATACTAGCCCCCGCGAAAGACCATAGGAGCACGGGAATGGTAGAAAGATTGATCCAAACATTAAAAAGGAGAATCGCGGTTATGGAACACGACCCCTTATGGTCATCCTTCGATCTAGCAACAATAGTAGCTAAAATTATAGAATCAATAAGACTTATTCCCAACGCAACAACCAAAATAAAATCATTCGTAGCTCACTTCGGCAGACCTCCAAACACTGAACTTTCTAACATGATTACGAAACCGTCAAACAAGAATTTATCATACAAACAAATAAATAATTATGCTTCAGATTAAGCGACGCTACGACACCCAGCGCTCCCCATAGAAATCATTTGGGACTGGGACTACGACAGCGAACCACAACTCGACATCCAGTACAAAGCCCAATCCCAACCAAACCCCACCACAAGTGATTCAGATGATTCAGAGAACGCGCCGCTGCTTAGCCTCAAGCGCGTTCCTGGTAAGATCATACCTGACAAAAAAGAAATTACATTTGGCGATAAAACTTTCACCGTATTTTACAATAGGAAAAATATAGCACGAAAAACATTAGCCCGCAAAGTACCGGAACCCCGGGGAACCTTAAAACCCCAACGGAATATAATCCAAGACGGAAGAATAACAAACTATTCGCCACATACAATAATATTAAACACTGATAACCAAAAAAACACGGTCATAAGAAAAAGCGACCTAGCCATAGTTACAGAAACAAAACCCCGTGAACCCTAACCTGAAACAAAACCCCGTCTTATACATATGGTAGCATGTAAAACAGTCGGCGAATGTAAACGTAACCAAGAAAAAATAAGAAAGTTCTGTTTAGAAGAAAAAGCAGCACTAGCCAAACAACAAGTAGCGAAAGCCAAACAAACACAAACAACCCCGCTACAACCAGCCAAACGCCACAAAATCAACCAGGACCCAGCCAGAACGTCATCAAAACACAACCCCTGGGACATGCCGAACTAGTGGCAATGGCAAAAAGAAATCAAGAGGCACAGAAAAGACAGCGCACTACAAAGAACACACTCACAAAGCAAACCCAAAAACAAATACGCCCACAAGAATCAAAGCACAAGTCCCCAGGGAGTCACAAGAGACCTCAATGGCTAAAGAACGCCAAAGCACGTCTCACGAAACCATCAAGCTCTGCCATATTTGACCAAAAGTCAAAAGCTGCTGCACTGCAACAATCCAGGGAACCAAAAATACAAGCTGATCGTAAACTACGATATTCCAGCTCTTCTGACAATAAGAGCTTTCCATCGATCAACAGAGAAAAACTGAAATTTTCACCATCTGCTGAAATCCATAGTATCGAACCTGATTCCCCGGGGATCCCACCATTCAAGATTGTCAACTCATCCGATCCAAACGATTTTATGAATGACAACAACGAAGCAGCACAAGCAAACCAGCCATCCGGCTCATATTCCCCTCCAGTGCAACAACGTCCCCAGGGAATCATGAAATCAACGCCGCGACTAGACAAAATTGTCGACAAAATTTGGAACCAACCAAATCATGAAAGTACGGCTCTAGACAATAGTTCCGCGGATGATTTTCCGATACAACCACCAATAAGGCAGACAGAAGTAGTTTATCTGCACAAAACTACTTCCAAAAACAACACAAATGCGGACGTCCCAATTGTGGAACTAGTCGAGGATACCCCTGCTGACCATCCGGACGTACCTATGGTGGAACTAACTGAGGACACTCCCCCTCCTAACGCCGAGTTACCAAAGGACGAGTCACCCAAGGAAGCCCAAGAAGAGCCCCCAGTACACGATGAAGAACACAAGACACCGGCGACGTCCCCAGCTAAAAGCTCGATATCGAGCATTCACACAAGTGACTTTTACAATCAAGACGAATTTTAAGTTCCTTAAAATTTCTATCGTCGACGGTTTGTGGTGCGGGGAGCACCGTTCCCTAGGGACTGACTATAGAATTGACTTCATCATAAACTCTGCATGAACTTATTTAAACTCCCTTTCATCCTGTTGTACCATTGTTAACGTTATTACTTGAAACTCTATATCCAACCATTTGTGAACCAATTTAGCAGGTACTTGCAGGTACTGTCTGACTAACTTATTTCTCTAAAAACTTTACTCCGTTTTGGAACTGAACTGAATTGTTATGCTATGATATTGAATGTTAAGCGAATCCCTCGGTGAAAGAGATAAATTAACGACTTGACTCTAAGCGTTTTGAATAAGTCTTAACAGTTACTATTTGATCGTTGTCTATATCTATCACTTCTGTTTGAGTCTCTGCTATAGTTTCTTTGTCTGTTATTTTTATTGTTGTTGTAATTATTGTTATTACTTCTGTTGTATGATGAATTTTACCGTGACAAACTACGGTTCGAATATCTCGAGTTTGATCTACTATTGTTGTACCTGTTATAGTTACTGTTTCTATTGTAGCCATTAGTTCTACTTCTATTGTAATTGTATCTATTATAGCTGCCACTTTTATCATTGTTATTTCTATAAGACATCCTGTAATCTTGTTGATTTCTGTTATTTTTACTAATAGAATTATTGTAGTATCCATTTCGAGATTGTGATCTATATGGTGTTCTGCTTCGCGAATAGTTGTAAACTGGTGATGTTGATGGTAATTGTCGTCCATTAACATTGTTTGAATCAATTTTTCTATTTGGTAGGTTCTGGTTATTTCTCATGTGTCCATAGAAAGACTTTTCTTTTGGTCGTGTAATGCTTTCTCGTATTGGTCTTTTAAAGCATCTGCCTTTTGTGCGTCCGTGCGAGCTGTAATAGCTGCAAAATAGTACAAACTTCGGTCTTCCTTTAAAGTTTTTTTCTGTCATATGTATTCCGTTAAGAACGTTACAGATTGTTACTTCAAACTGTTCCAGATCATTTTGGTTTAAATCGTTAATATTATTACAAGCTGCATTCATTTGTTTGAGATCTTCGTTGATATTTGACGTAGTTTGTTTTACTTCATACAGACGTTTTTGATTATTTGTTATTGTTCTTGTTAAGTCCAATTGGTCAATTTTATCCACTATTGTCTCGAATGGCATTTCTGGTTCTCTTGGCGTTTGTTTATGGTTTGCATGTTTCTTCAAAGCTGATGTTTTTAATTCGTTGTCCAAGCATCTGATAAATGTTTGGTTCATTACACTATTTCTATAGTCCTCTGTATAGAGTGAATATGCTGTTTTTACTAATGTTTCAAGTATGTTTCTGTAGTTGTTGTAACACTATTTTTGCTTGTTGTTTTGATTTCGCTGAATCGAACATGTCTGAGAATTCTTTGCAGAATATTTCCCAATCCAGTTTTGTTTCACTTGGTAGAGTGGAGTACCACTTTTGAGCTGGTCCTTGTAGAGTATGTAAAATTAATGCTGCTCTTTTTACTTTCCATTGGTGATGTCATGGTTTATTTACGGGTTCTATGCCACTACTAAATATCATCGCTGCTACAATGCTATTTAAGTATTCTTCAACAGTGTATGCTGGGTCTGTACCGTCGAATGGTCTAATTGTTGTTGGTACTGAACCACTACTAATATTCTGTTCTATTTGTTGTTCTTCGTTTATGCTCATTGATGTTAATTGTTTATAGAATGGTAGAGGAGGTTCTACGACTGTTGTTTCTCTTTCTTCTGTTGTGATTGAATTAGTTCTTCGTGTACGATTTTCTTGTTGTCTATCATTTTGTATATTATTATTTTCTGTGCTTCTGTTTTCTGTTCGTGGATTTTTTTTGTCTAGATAGGTCATCTACCGTTCTTTCAATTCTGTTAAACATCATTTCTATTGCTTCTTCTTGTTTTCTTTCTATGTTTTCATTTATTTGTTTGAACTTGTTTTCTAGGTTATCTATTAGTTTTCTTGTATGATTTGTTACTTTTTCTGTTATTTCATCTTTTAGTTCTTTATAATTGTGCATTTGTTGTTCCCAGTATAGTTCTTTTTTTCACTGTTGGCGTTTAATGGGCTAATGTATGTAATATTTCTATTATAATTATGATGTGTTGGATACTGATTTTTCTTTCTAACGTTCTGATCTACTGATGGTGGTAACCAGTTCCCAAACTTGTAATCTTTTTCATCTGAGTCCGACATGTATATTTTGTCTGCTATATTGTTTTGATGGCCAAATAAATTTGATGTTAATGGTGTATCCGGTTTTATTGTTGATTTTTGTTTTGATTGTAAATTTGTATTTACCTGAACGTCTTTCGGTGTTGACGTTGATGTCAAACTTCTTGACAAATTAAATGATGACGAACCTGCCTGTCCTTGATCCATAATTTTTACATAATTTTCTAATCCTTCTATGTAATTTAAGCTGTGTGAACTTACCTTTAGTGTGCTTTCAAAGTGTGGTGAATAGTTCTCACTTTTCCAGATGTTTTTGAGGTCATCACATAAGTTTTCAATCTCTTCGTGAAAAGTTTCTCCAAATTGTATTCTTTTGTCATTAATGTGTTCAAAATAATCTAGCCAAAATAGGATGCGAATTCGGAGGCAATTTTTATTACATCTGATGTTGCTGTTTTAATTCTGTTTTAAGTTCAATAATTTTTGTTAGCCAATTGTTATAATTTATTATTTCAATTCCTAGTTTATCATTTACGGATTGCATTTGTTTCTGTTGTTCGGTTAAATATCCGATTGTACTCTGTAGTATTTCGTATGTTGTGTTTGGTATTGCTGTTAGTTTTGTTTTATCTTGGGAATCTTCGTGTCTCCTCAAGAATGTTTTGAATATATCAGATAGTGTTGTTTCATTCTGGAAATTATAGAATATTTTTCTATTTCCTTTTTCATCTATTAAGGTGAATGTGTAGTGTTTGTTAAGTTGGTCTCTATCCAGTAGTATTACTGGTAGATAATGAGCCAGATGATTTCTATGGGTGTTAATTTGTATATGTTTTGTTTCTTTGAAGAGGTTATTCTTCAAATTTATTATTATTCTGTGAATAATTTCACGGTGTTCTTTCGGGCAGTCATTAGCAATTGTAAATCGTGTTAAGAAATGACTAGTAGTCATTTGTGTTTGATGGCTGGTAGCCATTAGTATGCTGTTATATGTAGGTTAAATGATGTGGTTATCGATAACAATTCCGTTAAGGAAATCAAGGATTTTTTTAACTTGTTTTTGTTTTAGTTCGGAACGCAATCGACTGGTCGCACCAGATAAGACGTGTCTCGAGTAGGGTTACCTTGAGAAGTTACTCTACTGGGGTATTATAGTATCTTAAGACTATATTACAATAGTGAGACTTACCTGACTAACTAAAGTTCTATATCTCTAGTCTGTTACTCTTCTATTCGAGCTTCAGTAGACAGTGCATGGGCCCCAATGCTAAAGTCTAACGTATATCTCAACACAAAACAAGAGCGGAGTAGAGAGAGAGAGATATATACTTTATTATTATATCAGGTTTAGGTATGACTCTGATCGGTACCAACTAAAGGGTTTTCGTCTGAGGGAAAATAGTTAAACATCGAAGGAAAATTATTTCTTCTATTTTAACCATTCAGGAAAGAGTATTTTCAGTCTTTATTTGTTTAAATAATAAAATCTCCAAGTGTTCTTTGTTGGAAGTCAACATTGACTCCATCTGATAGATTCAAGTCGCGACCTGGTGAGTTGTAAAGTGCTATAACCCAGAGATTACCTATATTAGGTACTTCAAAGCATGCCTTTATTATTTCGAAAATTTTTCCTCGCTTGTTGCTTTCAAACTTTTCTGGTTTAACATCTATTATTGTCGTTCCCTTTTTTGCTAAAGTGATTGAGCCATGTGACCTACTTGCTCTCGTTTCCGTAACTACGAAATAATCATCGGTTAGATTTTCTTTTTGCCAGCTCTTGACTTCATTCAGGCACACAATATCAATATCTTTTTCCTTCAAAAATACGAGAAGTTCCAATATTTTGTTGGATAAGCCTCAGCAGTTCCATTGCAATATTTTAGTTTTATCCATGTTGGCTGAATTGATGGCTATTTGTTGAAATTTGTTGCGTTGGAACATTCGTGAAATTGTTGTTAGCATTTTTCATGCTATCATGAACTTTTTGACCTTCTATTTTATCACCGAATATTCTGCTTGCACTATTTCTGACAACATTGATGATATCGCTGTAAGACATTGTATTGAAGGTTGAACGGATTTTGCTGAGTACTTCAGCAACCAGAACACTTATGTTTATTGGTGAGACAGTTGAGTTTGTTTGTAGCATTTTGGTTTGTCTTTTTGCCACTGCTGAGTACTTGATATCTTGTTTTCTCTTTGTCGCTTCAACAACTGCGTGATAGGAAGAGCATCCCCTGTACACAGACGCGTGCGTTCCACCACAGTTTGCACATTTGGCATTTTCTTTTGGTTCGGCGCGTTGATTTACTGTGTGCTGGCCTGAGCATCGCAGGCAACGCTGCTCGTTTTTACACTCAATGGCGGAGTGCCCATTTTTCTGACACTTGAAGCATTGTTTAACATTTGGCGGCTCTTTGCTTGGTTCACATCTGTAGATTAGCCAACCAATCTTTACACCGTGCTTTTGTGCTGCTAAAACATGATTTGTTGAATCTGTTATTACTCTGATAAGCTTTGTAGGTTTGCCACTGGCTCGGCTTATAATCCTTGACACTTTTACTACATTCATTCCGTTATTGCTCAAGAGTTCCTTTTTTATTTCATTTTCTTGGATGCTGGGATGCACATTGACTATAACCAAGCTTGGTTTGGACTTGGCTTTTGGCAGTGTATTTCTCGTGTTCACATTAGCGTTAGGGAATACTTGTTGCAGGTTTGTATTTGACATAAGACTATCTCTGGAGGTTTTGTTTTCCGGTTGGATAAGGAAGTCAGAAGAGTTTGGCAATTCTCTAATTCGTTGTATTTTCAATTGTGGGAATTTTGTCTTCGTAGCTCGGGCAAATTGCACTTGAGTTGGTCTCGGATTGATTGTTATAACTATTGGTCTAACTGTCTCTGATATCGATTTCTTCTCGTTTTGGTTTCGAAAATGCTTACGTTTGTTTTGAACTTGAATAAAATCCTGTTCATCCTGTGATGTATCATCAGCGGTTGCTCTTGCTTCTGATAGGAGAGCGCTCAGTTGGCTCATTTTGGCCAGGGCCCCACTGAGGGCTATTGCTTGGCAGAACGACGAAGATAAGATTTTGAAACAACTTTTAAAGCGTAGAGACTAAGTCAAAAAAAGCCAATTAAAAGTCAGGATTTTAAAAAGCAACTTTTAGTGAAAAATCTTTTATAAAAGACTCACTCCCAAAGACGTTCCTACACAAAGTGGAGTACTTGCTTTTGGCTTTCCTATCACACTTTGAGGTACTGATCCGAAAGTGAAATTAATAGCGGTTTAATCATCATGGACATTAGGCCAACAAGTAGGTGTGGAGCAGAGTTCTGCTTCACCAAAAAATGCAAAAGTGTCTCATTTAGACAAACTTTCTACCAGTTGAGCTTTTTATAACAAAGATGCCACCAATGGAGTTCTGATACGATATGATTCATTACGGTTTTACTGTTGTCCAAAATTTCAACACAACTGTTGAACTAGAAAACTCAAAATGAATAAATTATATCTGATTTAACCTTAATTACATTTATAGAGAATTGGAACGAATTATCGAGAGAGGTTCGTGCACCAATAAGAAAATCCCTAAAATAAAATCTAATAAATTTGTTTGTTTTTTCATTATGGATTTTTTTCGCAAATCAGTTTTTTTTCCTTTTTTAAGGAGAAACTAAACTTGGTGTTAATTTAGTATGATTTCGTTTTATTCGAGAAATAATTTGAAAATGACTAAATTTACCTCTTTAGGAGATCAATTTGACTAATTATGCAAAATTGTAATTAAATGTTTTCAGTTTATGTTCAAAGTGGTTAAACATAATTTTTTAAACTTATTCTTTAGCAGTTTTGTTTTTTGATGGAAAGTACTTTGCGGAAAAATTTAATAAAAGCCAATTTTGAAAAGTTTTTGTTTAATTGATAACGAATTCGTATTAGGGCATCTTTATGCATTCAACGATTAGTTTTATATATTTTTGTCATTTTAAGCGGACATGAAGAGAACTCTTTGTGAAACGTGGATTTTCGATTTTTCTCATCAATTTCTAAGCGCGGAAAAAAAGAAACAAAGATAAAATACAAAATAGTATCAATAATAGTTCCAATTCGTTCCAATTCTCTATCAATAATAGTTCAAATAATAGTATCAATAATAGATATCAAGAGTTGTGGTTGTAGCTAAACTTTAGTTGAGTTAACACCAGTAAAACTTTACATTTTTTGTTTAATTTTAGCTTTCGGTCTTGTTTTCGATGTACAAAATTAACGCTTTTCAAATATAAGTTTTGCTGAGTGACTTTAGATTTTTGTCAGCGAATGTTGATTATTATAGCGATTGCAAAGGTTGCAAAGGCTTGTTTACTCAGGCTTTTTCATCCCCCGCCTTCCAGCTTAGTGGGCATTTATTATTTACGCCCTTAGTTGCACGTGCTATATTGTAACATAGTAAAGTATTTAGTTACGCCTAATTTGTAAAGGTGTCGAATAAATTGTTCTGAGTAACAAAATTGAATAAAAATCTCAAATTCAAAATGAAGGTTGTTATTTCATGAAGCCTGGTTAAGAAGTCATTGTACCCTAGGTTATCAGATTTCATTGGAGCAATTCTAATTGTTACTAATTTTTACACCTGACTGACTTCACTATGGATTTTCATTTCTGTACGGTTACAGAATATATTTCCATTTGGAATACTCCAAAATGAGAGAATTGATGAAATATGAAAGAAAGGCTTGTCAAATTCTATCTTTTCCCCTTTTCTTATTCTGTTTCATATTTCTGACATCCAGGTTGTTCAATATGGCTATTTCGCGAACAACATATCAGCGCTTTGTTTTAAAACGGTGTGCTGGGATATGATTTTAAGTCGTGCTGACTGATGAAAGTTTTTTGAAACGCAAAATAAACAAGGCGGCTCAGCAATGTGCGATGGCACATAAGGTTCCGACCCCGCCCATCCACAATTTTGGTATAATTGTCTACCAAATGAGGAACAGATAGAAAACCCAAAAATTATTTTTTGGGAATCCCAAAAAACCCAAAAAAGCACAAGCATTTTTCAAAAAAATTGCGTATGAACGATAAGATAGCCTCCAAAGGAAATAACTCAGTGAAGTAAAAATTGAAGCATTAAATTGCTGTGATATACCAATATTAAGAAAGCGAGTCAAGACGAACAGCAAAATTAAACAACAACAACAACAACAACAAACATTAATTACACCAAAAAAATTTTGTCCGTTTTAAAAAACAAAACTTAATACCAACAAAAAAATATGAACCAATCCATAAAAAGGTTTGGTAACAATTAGACAAAAAAGAACGAAAACAGTCAAGTTAAAAAATTCGCTTATTTTTTTTTAAAACAATTAACTTCAAAGTAATTAAAACCATTAGAAATCAAGTAAAATATCCCAAAGGTTTACGATTACCAATGCTTCTATAGAAGGACATTAGGACCTGTCCTTATTCATTTCTTTAAGCGGCTAAAAAGAACAACAAAAAAACAACAAAGAAAAATTCAATTGAAACTTGCCAGAAAACGCTGTCAAAACCGTCAAGCCATATTTCGGCCCTCAAAATATATTTGTTTGCGCCTTCTTCAAACACCGATAATGTAGTATTTGGCCATTTATTAGTGATACTAGGTAACAAGTAGACAAAAAAGAGAAGAGGCCAAATTATGTAATAACTTTGATTTTTTTCAAAACAAAATTATATCCAAAGTCATGAGAAAAATTAATCACAAAATGAAAAATTTCAGCAGGGTGGTATATTCATCCAAAGGAATTCTTTGAGACCTGCAATTATCCGGAAACATTCTTGCGTCTACAAAAAGAACGTCAAACATGACAGAAATCAAATTAATTTACCTTTTTGGTGAAAAACCGGTGTCGAAGTCAGTAAGGTCATAACGCATTCTTTTAAAAAATGGATTTTGGGACATCAATCCATTTTGACAACCTCCCTTGACACCCGTAATGTCATATTTGACATGTAATTAACGAGATTAGGCACCAAAAGAAAAATAGAAGGAACAAACTTGCAAAGTTAAAATTTTTTTATTTTTAGTTTTGGAAAACGATTGTCTTCAAAGTCATGAAAGCCATCAGCTATCTCCTAATAGCAGAATATCGGCTCGTATATTCTTCCATTAAAAGCCAGTGAAACCTATCACTAAACAGGAAATTTCATACAACTAAATGACAAAGTAAAAATGACAGTTAAAGACAAAATTAAAAAATTCAATTAATTTCTTGAAGAAAGACGTGTCGAGGCCGTTAAAACGATAATCTATATCTTTAATGAATTTAATATGTTCAATTGTGTTTCATTTTTAACGCTAAAAATGTCATATGAGAACTGTCAGTGATGTGATAATGTGACTAGAAAACGTGAAAAACTGGCAAATTTCTTAAACAAAAAAAAATCTGAAATCTAGTAGTATCAAAGCCAGAAAACATTATCTTCAGGCTTAAAAACGCAATCGAGAATAAATTTCAAATCAGTAGAATGGAGAAGCATTCTTTTTTTGCTGACACTAAGCTAAAAGTTGACCAAATTAAGAAAAAATGACGAAAAGTTCATTAAGCATTATTTATTTAAAAATCAATTAATTTTAAAAGTCGAAACGATCATAAATTTTCAAGTAAAAAACCAAATGCGTTTGCTTGGAACTGTTTAGGAAGCTAATTGGACCTATCACTCCTTTCAGTTTCACTGAAAGTGGACCTATCACAGCTTTCATTTGATATGTTCTGTTCTTTTTGTTATTAAAAAAGGTCTTTTTTCAAAAAAAAAGACCGACTGATTGCAATCCGAATTCGTTTTGGGTTGTAACGGTCCAAAAATGGCCCAAAAATAGCCCTGCTGTTGTTTATTGTCCATTAGGAACTATTAATTTTTCGAATATTGTAGATATAGATAATTTGTTAGTTGAAAACTCAAAAAAAAAATTCTGCATTTTTGTTAATAAACGAGTAAAGCTACCAAAAAACTGCAAAATTTTAATTACAGAGCACTCTCAGCGGAAGTTGAAGTAGAAATAGCCCCCTTGTGAGTCTAAAAAAGATTGTATTAGTGTTGTTTGGGGGTGTAGTGCCGGCAAATTTTATCAAAGTGGACTAAAGTAGCTTATTTCGTGCAGTTTTTGATGAAAAAGACTGAATTTTGAAATATTTATCCAGAGTTTTTGACCAAAAAAATTAAATCAGAATAATCAACAAGGCTTGTTTGTCCATAAAAATAAAATTAACGACACTATTCTTAAAAATTTTGACAAATTTTAGCAAAAATGACAATAAATTAGGCAAAAATTTTGGAAAATGTGAATAAAACAACGTGATTTCACTCTACTTTTTTCAGAAGTTTAAAACTCGATAACTCCCTGTAAAAAACGAAATTTAAAAAAAAATTTTTTATTACATATTCTACGCTGGACGAGCTTTCTAATGATACCAGTCTCTACTCTCTACGATGAATATATCGATCGGCGAAAATTGACTGAACAAAAAAAACCCATTTGAGTATATAGTTCCTCCCCCCTCAATAGGGGTCGGAACAAAAATAACAAAATTTTTTTGCCTTTTTTTAACTTTTAGGGAATTGATAGAATAATTCATATAGTTTTAATGTAAATTAAGGAAAGTGGGCGTACAAGAAGCGTTACAATTCAGAACTGTAAAAAGCTGATTTTTTTGCCTCAATTTTTCTTCGATAATGAAAAAAACTTAAAAACTTTCTTCATTGAATGAGTCCCATTCAATGAAGTGTTCAATGGTACAGCTTTTTATAAAATCTCTAGAGCTGGGATATCGAGAGCCCAAAACTTATTCTACATAAAAGGCATGTTTCGAACCCCAAAATAAGGTTGATGGTTAGAACAATAAAGTTTGGATGAGTGATTACATTATTTTTGGAATTTAAAATAATGATTGAACTTCGCAGATTTTTCGTGTTTTTTTTAATCTGTATTAATAATTCCCCTAGTTTTATCTCTTAGCCAAAGTTCTGTATAATCGATTCAATGCACTTTAGTTCTGGCACCCCCAATGCGCGACTCAAGTCTGACTGATCAGCGCTGTATTGGGTCGCGCCCCTCTTCCCTGGTGTCATTTCGATTGTTTCAACCGTTTTGATCATGCTGAACAATTTCTGAGCACAATAAGAGAACGATTTTTAAACGCCGACGTCAACTGCTCAATTGCTATTATGTAGGTGCTCTCCTTTTTACAATTCAAAGAACTCGAATTGCATTGGGGCGCTGTCTTTTTTTAAGCTCTATTCACACAATTTCACGATTTTTGAAGTCAAGTTGCAGTGATGATTTTGGACATGATGAAACAGGAAGTAGAGCGAAAAAAGGAGTGGTTTTGCTGCGTAATTTCAGTTGAGTGAGAAAATGGTGTTCGAACAAAAATTCGCTTTCTCTCTAGTTGCTTTTTGTTCAAATGCAACATTTTGACTTTGATTTTGATCAGATTTTTTTCCCTAGCTGGTTTTCCCAATCCTTTCGTAGTCCATTTTACTGCTATTTTTTAGTCAATGAAGAATCTTTGAATTGTAGGTCAGGACTTGTCCTGCTAAGTTTTTATAAATTCGCTTTACGTTTTGATCCCGTTGTTAGTCTTAATTTTTACACTTGACTCGTGAGTTACCTCACTCTTTGTTTCAACTGAGTAGATTTTTAATTCTTTCACGCATTGAATCAGGCAAGGTAGCCAATACGGTCAAAGTCAAAAGAACAAAATCAAAAGAATCAGTATAAACATATAAGGCCCGGCCATTAAGTCATAGTGCATTAGGTTATCAAAGAGTATTAGAGTGATTGATAGGTGGCAATAGTATTATATTAATAGCGTTTAGTTTGGCAGCTGAGTTAAGCACAATTTTAGAATCAAACTGAAACTGTACACCAAAATAGAAAACTTATGAAACTTGGAAAAAAATTCGGTCAATTTCTATCTCTTCTTTTTTCCTTTTCTGTTTCAATCCCGATGTGATCAAGCACGTCAACGGCGGCTATTTTCTGGCAATCTGCTGGCTATATGTTTAATGTATATAACAGAATTTAAACTTGAAGTGAACAGCTTTAACCAGCTATATTAATATACCGAATAGTTAAGGTTGAGAATGTCGCGGGCAAACTGAAAATTAAACGTTTATCATTGTCGTCTGATTCTATTTCAGGAGGTGTTTTTCCGAGAATCAAAATATATTCAACCCTCCAACCCCGACAACTTCATGCGATGCCCCGCTGGCAAAATCTGCACCCAAAGTGTTCTAAAAGGTTCCAGAATTAGCCAGAATGATGTGGGGGGACCACTTTACACTTTGAGTTGTCACGCAGTTCTGGCCGAGTGTCTGTATGGAATTGCAAGTCATTCTGATACAGATTTCATTTTGTCGAGTGAAGGAAACGTGAAGCAATTTTCACACACAAACGTGTTCACAAGTGTAGTAAAATTAAGTGATTGGATAAATTTTTCGATATATGGTTGATTATTACAAGTGTCTATAAGTACCGAATAACTCATCCCATACGATAAGAAAGTGGCTGCGACTTAAAGACTAATTAAAAGCGTTGAGTACCCGGTGTGAGATGGTAAATGTGACTCGCTACAATTATTGTCTGGGATATTGTAACCCTCACAGACTTTAACAGACGGTCGCGCTTTTGCGAATCACAAAAGTGATTAAAATGATCATCTTAAGTCCACAAAGGTGCACTAATTAAGTTCATAGTGTGGGAAATTCTGCCCCATGAACCCCATGAAATGCTGCATCCAATCATATATCTGCAAAATCAAATCATTAACTCACTTCTGAGCAAAATTTATTTGATTTTTTTACTTCGATCCTGTGAATCCTGAATCATTGTAGTGTGATCACTCTTGTTAATTTTTAACGAGTTTGTTCAGGGATATATTCTAAACATTAGTTTTTTCCTTTGTTTAAACTTTGATCAAGTCTTATGGGGAAATTGAATCTTACTCACAATTCGACAAGAGAAATTCAGCGTGGATTAAATTTACGTCTGACAATATTTGCGCAATTTCGTGCAGTCTTCATCGCCTAATCATAGTAGCGCTTTTTTCTATTGTCTGGTCAGAAAGATCATGGTTGTCTTGAACTGCACAATTTTGCACTATTTCGCACACAAGCGCACAAAGTATGGCCTGAGCATCTAATGATATGCTATCTTTATCGGACATCACGGTTGATACGAACTGGCATCACACGGCTGAAACTTCAACAATATCACCTGTTTTCGTCTGATCAAAGTGACAGAGTTTCTAACTGGTACGTTTTCTAGGATAAAGTTGTGAAAAATCTCAAGGTGAGGTAGTTTTGAAACATGAACGAGCTTTATTGAATCATTTCTTAATAGTTTGCACCAATTCGTACAAATTCTAATCATGGTCAATTATTGTCATGGATACGAGGGGTTAATCATGGATAGTTTTGACTGGGTCACACTTTTCATATTTCCAACATCTCACCCCAGGTATGGTTATTCCTTTTCACAATCTATTAAAGTACAATGTGGAAACGAGTTTCAAAAGTGAGTAAGTTTACAAAAACTTTGTTAACTGTAGATGTCAGCAACAAATATTTTTGTACAAATCGAGTTATGTTAGTATTAGAAAACATGCTGCATAAAAAATTGATTAATATTTTGTGTGCCTCATGTTGAATAAAATTCATGTTATTACGACCATTACTTTTGTTTTGTGATCGGATTTCTTTCCACTCGCCACCCTTTCTTGAACCCTTTTTTGTGTCTACACGGATAGATACGATGTTTGTTACTTGAGGAAGCTAAATTTTGGTGGCCCAACTAGATAAAGCTGTAAATTGACTTTATACTAGCTTTATACTATAAGTTGACTTAAAACTAAATTTTTGTTTGTTTTAAATTATATACAAAATGTTTGAATGTTAGGGCTCTAAGAAGGTGAAACAACCCTGAAAGTAGAACAGTTCTAGATTCAACCAAGCGTCTACTGCTTGCATTAAGCTTGCTTGTCTTAAACTTTTGAACTTGGACTTCAATTGTAATGCATTATCTGTTTTCATTCTTGTGGCTCAATTTTCATCTCTGTAGATAAATATACTTTGAACTATAGTTTAGCATTTTGCAAGCTTACTTATCTTATGTGCAATTTACATTTAGTTTTTCTCTCTCAACCTTCTAACAATAAGTTTTTGAGTAGTTAAAGGCTTAAGCGGTGTGTCTCCTTACTATCAAAATATAGTTGACAAAAATAAAAGTCAGTGATTAATGTTTCAGTTTCATTGTCGATTTTATGAAAACGATTACAATTTAAATTGCCAAAACAGCCTCAAGTAAACTTTGAAGAAACAACAACAGTCCACGTAAAACAAAATATTTCTATAACAATAAATAATGTATAGTTTTATCAAAAAATACGCACATCTTTTTGCAGGAGACGAAAATTCAGAAACATGAACTGAATAGGTCGCTGTTTTGATACAAACAGTAAAAAAGGACTGTTTTTGGACAGAACGTTGTTTAGAAAACTTGCCTCCAACAATTTTAATTCTTTGGTGCAGTTTAGAACCAATTGTTTGTTAATGAACGGGAGTTTCGAAAAGGCATTTTAATAAACTTTTGAACATAGGATTTGTTTCTTTGCTCTCAAAATTTTTTATTGATTCATTTCTCGAAAAACAAATGCTAGTGATGGGTCATGATATGAAAAGAGCTGAAAAATTCGGTTTACTTCAAGCAGCATTAGATTAGGAAAACAATTAGAAATTCTGAAAATAAGTGGGAGTTAGGTCAAATTCTGAACAGTGTCATGAGTTGACCTTCAATTGTCTAAAAGATTGAGATATACAACAAGAATTATATTAGTAGATTTGCTTTAATTAGCTTGTGTCTGATTCCGTACGGTAAAGGTACAAAATTAGGAGAAAATAGTCCGACAGACTTTAAAATTTTGATGGGCAAGTTTTTTTGATGTTTAAGTGATATTACATTTCAACAATTATAAAGACGTTTGGGTTTTCAAAGGTTAAATTTTACTACTGACTCCTTTTTAACCACAAAAAACTTAAAGAAGCTGCTTTGGCCTTTCTACGGTACAACATTTGCTGAAAGACCAAAATTGGATGCTCAATGCCCTGCAAAATTTAGTTCCAATTCAAAGTACAGTTTACGACATTTAAAACAACTGATTATTTTAATAAAACCACTACCATCGCTCTTATAAAATCTTGTATTGTTGGACATTTTCTTTCATTTTACCAACAAACCAAAAGGCAGCTCTTCTAAAATGGTGAATAGCTGTTATTTCATCTGCTTTCTCTTCCTCAAAAATTATTTCTTCTTAACCGCAAACAGTTTTTGACAAATTTTGAACAATTTTACAATAATTAAATTAAAGTCCTAAAATAAAAACAAAAGAGTTCAAATTATTGATTCGATTTCTCTGATCTTGTCGCCGACTCTGATATAGTCTTTCGATTTGGGAGGGGTTCGTAGCCATCAAGGATTTACCGATTTTAGTTTCAGTTTATTCACATTTTGTCTGCAATGTTCGCCTTGTCAAGGCTTTCAGCAAATGTTGTTTTCAAAACGTAATGCCAAAATTACTCTCAATTGGTATATGAAAGATAAGTTTAATGAATTTAATGCTTCCTGGAATTCTGATACCTTGCGAGAAGAGTTGCAAAAGTTACGTTAAAAAGTTAAATTATTGCTCAAATGTTTCTGAGCTTTTCAATGTTTGTTCCAACCCTCCAGAAATTGGGAGATGAAAGTTTTATATAAGCTCAGCTGTTTTTTGCCCATGAATATGTTTTCTCGGATACTGATTTTTAACCCATTAAATAAAATTATTCAAAACAGAATTGCTTGCGGAAGGGACATTTTTCTTTTCATATCTCGAAGAAATTTTGTGGCTCAAATGCCCAGTTACCTGTATTTGGTACTTGAAAAAACAGCTGAATAGAGTTAGGCGGAAAAAAAATTAAAAAATTATCTTAATAAGCATTTAACTAAAAAGTTTTTTCTTTTTGGTTTTCATTAAGCTCATTCAATGACTATATGGCCGTTGCACTTTTAGTGACAATAGAAGGATTTTGATCATCTTTAGTTTTCATTGCTCTGCTTTGATCTGTTTTCATCTTTATCGATGGAAAATCTACTTCAAAAGGATACTAAAGGAACTTATTCAAACTATTGTTGGGTGAGAGAGTACAAAAACGATGACTGTGAACAAAACAAAGGTTCCCGAAGAGATTTTATTAGCTGTTTAAATGACCGTAATGCTTAGAAAAATTTTTCCAAACGTGCTCTTCTTGACCACATCAACTTTTGAGAACGAAAGCGGCCGTTTTTCCTCCACTGAAAAAGTGACTGCTCTGACGTGCTACCAGCGGTAGGATTGATTATTTTTACAACTCGTTTGGATTATTATTAGTGATATTTAAATTTTTCAATCTCTATAAGGAACTAGATTTATCACAACGGATTACTTAGCTGAACTGTTTTATTTGGAACACTAAGTTATTGAAGATAAAATAAATTTGCCTGCTTTTGTAAAAATATTACACTTTTCTTACACTTTTACTTTTATCTTGCTTCTAGGCCTATTCATCCGCAGACATAATTTGGTCGCGTCTACCGCATTTTTAGGCAAATCAATCCAGACAGACCAATCTAGTTGAATGAAAAATGAACATGGTTATTGTTAGAAGATGTAGATTGGTTGTGATCTGACAATGAGACTCAAACTCTACGAAAATGTCATCAATGGTCATCAGATTTGAGTCACACTTTAACTAGGCAGCTTGTAAGGACGAACTTCATCCCTTCACTGTTTTTCAAGATGACTGATCATATACGATCTCCTCAATCTATGTACTCCCTGTTACATGCTGGACTTCACTGCCAATTTTGAGTTTATGACTTCCGGATTGGTAATCCATTTATAGATAAATTCAATATTGTCTTATGTTGATATGGAAAAGTAATTTCTCAAAATTCAATATTCGTCTAATGCAAATCTCCCCCACGTTTTCCATGGTGAACAAAAATTGGGCCGTGTTCTAGCTATATATATATATATATATATATATATATATATATATATATATATATATATATATATATATATATTTCTGATTCCAGAAATATAACTAGTTGGTTAGTTTACTCTGCGGCGACTAAGTAAGCAGTTAAGACAACGGGTCACAATAATCTCCGATTGGTTAAGTAAAAGAAGATGGAGGCCTAAGCTATCTGACTAATATCTCTTCATATCCAATCTATATAATCTATCCATTTAAACTAAATAATAGATCTAATATATCTACCCTATCTGTCTAATCTGAATTCTCTATTTAATCTATCTAATCTGTCTATCTAATCTATCTACCTTATCTATCTAATAAATCTAACCTATCTTCTATTTTATTTAATCAATCTAATCTATATAATGTGCCTTATCTGTCTGATCTATCTAATCTATTTAATTCATATAGTCTATCTAATCTATCTATCTAACCGATCTGACTAATTTATGTATCTAATCAATCTTTCTAATCTATCTATATAATCTATCTATATAATCTATCTATATAATCTACCCAGATAATATATCTAATAAATCTAATGATTTTATCTAATAAATCTATTCTATCTAACTTAGAAACTGCTTATCGGCTACGCAAAAACTAGACCTATATGGAGAACAATTACTGAGTAGGAAAAAAATTTCAAAAAAAATCCGAAAAACACTTCAAAAATTGTGTTAAAAAAATTCAAATTGCCATATGTAACCAAACAACCAGAAGCGAGAACAAATTTTATTTTCATCCTTGGTTTTTCTCTCGAAAATCAATGTTTCGCTTAAAAATTTTTTTGATTTTAAAAGTCAAGCTGTGATGACAGATAATTAATCATGTTCTGAGCTTGCTATTTTTCCAGTCGATTCGTGATGTCTGCTGCTGATCTTCATAAACGGTTAGATTGATAAATATTAAAAAAGTTCTTGTTACCAAATAATGTTTTCAAAAATTTTTCAGCTTTGTTTTATAACAAGAAGTTGTTGCATTCCCGACTACTCTTCACTCTATGAAAGGTATAAATACCACAATTTTACTTAATGTTTCTTTTGTTTCATCATTAATTAATTAAACAAAAAATTTCAAGGTTTCTTTTTCAAAGGCCATCTTTTTTGTTTAATTCGTCCTTTTTTTGTTAACAGAGTTCTCCACGGAGGCATTCGGCGAATGAAGACCTCATGACTTGAGGAGCAAGGCAGGGAAAAAAACTCGAACTGCAACTCTTTGCAGCCTGAAACTTGGCTGAAATTTATTGTAAATCTTCATAAATTTATAATTTTATAAATTTTTTACAAATTAATTCTCGGTTTCAATGTCTAACATTGTTCTCAGAAGACAAACAGGTTTAGTCAAAAAAAGTATTTACGAGCATTTATGTAGTCGAGAGAAACCATTTAAAACCATTTTACGACATTTTAAAACAATTTCTTTGATGCCACTTAAATCGATTTAAAAGTATTTAAAAGATTATAGGGACAAATCTTGGTTATATTAAATCAAATTTCTTCTGGAGAATTTTGTGCATCAAAATCTCTTTAAATACTTTGTTTTGTATTTTTTCTCAATGCGGGGGAGAAAGAGTAAGATGAGTGAAATTAGCCAATCAGACACTTCTTGTCCAAAAAAGGTGAGTCAAATATTTCGTTCAACAAAACCTGATCAGACAAGTTTACCATTGATCTTACCAATATTTAATTTTTATTTAGAGTTGATCTTACATCCCGGGCCGAGGTGTCAGCGCTAAAAAAGTAAGATTGGTGGTAAATGCGGCTTGAGCGTAGATGTTACATAATTTTGCGTGGAGTTCAGCGTTTATTTCACATAATTTTGAATTAAAATTACCGTAATTCTTATATAGTTTTGCGTTAAAATAGTAGATGTTACATAATTTTGCGTTGGGTTTAGCGTTGATCGTATATAATTTTGCGTTGAATTTAGTGTTGATTTCACATAACTCATAAAGAATGAGGATCGTAAAGGCACTAAGGTACGGTGGCTTAGTGGTAGATGTGGCGACATGAACGCAGGAGGGCAGTGGTTCGAGTCTCAAAAGCGACTCTAAGCGTTGATTGTATGTAAGATCTACGCTTAAAAACGCAAATTTATGTTCGATCTATGCTCATAACCGCACAATTCAACGCATTCACCGCAAAATTATGTACGAAAATTGCCGTGAAACTACGGATTTGTCAACACTTGTTACCGCTTATCTTACATAATTTTGCAAAAATTCCTCGGACCGAGATTGAAACCACTAATGGCGCATTCTCAATTGGGGAAAATGGGGCTCAATTGCTCAATGGCGCATGCTGAAATGCGTTGCAGTATCGAAAATTGCAAAAGGGCAATAGTTATAGCTTTATTATTTTTGATTAAATAGATGCTTAAGTTCTTTCTACTTTTCTTTCAGTTTTTTCCTTAACTAGTTCGCACAATTGGTTCCAATTCTATCCAAGTGGTATAAATTTCTCCTCGATTGCATAAACTGGCATCCCAACCCAAATTGTCCCGGGAGTTGACACGTGCAGCAGAGATCCAAAAATTGGACTTTTGAATGCTGGATGCATCCGGTAGCTTCTGAAGCAAAGTTAATCTCACCTTTACAATATAGATAATCAGGTTATAAATAAAACCGGCTTTGAATCCGCGGGACAGAAAGTAACCCGCGGAACCCGCCGTAATTGCCTCAATGTCCGCAGTGGCTCCTCGTCTTTCCGGAAGGTTCCAGTTTTCGGATCCACTTTGGTAACTGCACATCTGTGGCACAAACGAACCCGGTCCAGGGTTACTTCCTCGGCAATTGAAAATTTCCCCCAATTATCCTCACAGAAGGGAAACTGATCCAGATTGCATCGAAGGACAATGTTAGATTTCCATGAGTCAATTTGGACTTCTGGGCGACCTTTGACCTTCAGTTTGGAGTTGAGGTCATTGTGTGAGACGCTAGTTATCATCATAATCGGGGCACTGTCGTTGAAAATGACCCGCATGTCATCTGGGGAATATTTTCCCACTTTGGGGTCTGAAACAAACAAAATGTGGCCAAAAATAACAAACTGCAACCTGAACAAATTTTTGGCTGTATCATTGTTCGGACACAACCGGATAATGCTTACTCAAACTCACTGCATTTCGATTGTTCGTTACGTTTCCCTCAGTTTCAGCCCAGGCTAAGGCCTTGACTTATGAAGAAGACCGTGATCGAGTCAATTTTCTCGGCAGCTGTCTGGGATGGTCTGATCAGAGGTCTCCATGGTCTGACACCTCAACCTGGGCGTCTTTCTTGGCTTCTTTCAGATTCCCGTGCGTTTTTGTGCAAGGGACAACCTCATTTTTACTGTTGCTGCTGTGCTCAGAAGGAAAATGAGAGGTGCAGCTAGAAGATTGTATTGGGTTCCTTTCTTCTTCTGCAGAAGGTTGCTGGAGAAAGTGGCAAGCCCAATTCGTAGTTGATTTTCCAAAGGTCCGCAAAGACGGACCTTGATTTTTTCAGAGTCCTCCTTTTATCCTATTTTTCCATATGCCTAAGTTTAGCCACTCAATAGCATTGATGCCAGAACCTAGCTACTTTTCTTTTGGCAATACGTAAGACATAAGCATGAACAAGGAAATATCATCCCTCTCCACAGCATCCTTTCCTATTTCGTTCATGCATACAAACTTTAATCAGAACCCATATTTCCAGTGATTACTTTCTAATAAATTGCACATATGTGTTTCTACTAAATGAGAGGAATGAAATCGCTACTTGATTAAAAATGGTAATATAATTTTATGCTGCTATCAACCACCTGAGCCTCACTTCACTGCTGATTCTTGTTACTAAATTTACCTTAATGCAGTTTGTATTCAGGATTTGTTTATATGTTTTTTTGTGGTGGATCTTGAATCAAATCCTAGTGGAGGGGGATTCGATATTAGGCGAACACTAAATTAGGCAAACACTTTTTTGTAGCTATTCAGCAGTAAAAATTTTATCTAAAGTTTTGTTGGCGTTAGGGGAATAGCAATTAAAACACTTAGGGACGGCACTTCAAAATCCACTGGACGCTATAAAGAACTCAGGTGTTCCTTACAAGTTTTCCTTGCATGAAAATGATTTAAAAAGCACATTTGAAATATTTCAGTTTTGCAAATTATATTTGCCCTCCGATAACATTCCTGCAAAGCTATTTTTCAAATAGCGGAGGAAGGAGCCGAAAACATAATAAAGATGTTCAATTCTTTGTTCTAAATAGTTTACAGTTATGGGACGAAAGAAGGCTCGGCCAAAATGTTGCCATAAATTCTGGACGGACACAAAATTAAGTGTTAAAATTGAGTGTATAAAAAAGTGTGAAAATTGTGATCATTTTTGGAAACTATCATCATGCAGAGACGATTGTTAGGGGCACTTGAGTACTCTACAGCGTCACGTGGATTTTGAAGTGCGGTTTATAAGTGATTTATTTTCTGTTCCCCTAATGTTCACAAAAAGGTTGCCTAATAGCTACAAAAAATGAGTACGACTAATCAAGTGTTCACCTAATATCTAACGCACATAATGGAGATTATCAGCTACGCAAGAATTCCGCAAGATCATTGGGTCAGTAAAGAAAGCAGAAATTAAAACACAATTTTAGATTGCATATTAATATACTTAGTTCCTATATGTTAGTGAATTAATCTTGTTGCAACTTATTCCCATAGACAAGCGAATAGCTTTTAACTTAGGCATATTTCTTTTGCTATCAGCATTTGAGGCTATGTAACAACTATTTTTGCCCCGAATTGCAGTACGACTATTTTTCTATCCTACAATTACCCCAAATTCGTCAACCATTCTAATTATTCTACTCTATTGAGTTAACCTTTGGCAGGATTTCTGACACTCAAGTCTCTGTCGGTCTGCTCATGTCTGCGAGTAATCGCACTGACAAGGAAGACGTCATCTCTCTTCAGAAACTGTCTGAACCATCTGTTCACACTTTCATCACACTTTGTTCCCATCATCTCTGATTTCCACATTTCCACTTCTAACTTTTCACTGAAACAGAAGAAAGACATTATTGCTCAAAATACTCAACAGGTGTTAGTGAAGCGAGATGAGCTGTTCTTTGTCACAGCTCTGGATTTGATAGAGACTGCCCAGGTTTAGATCGAGACCCAAAATGAGCTATGATCAGACTATGCAGACTGAAATGAGCTCTGATCAGACTTTCCAGACCGAAGTTACCTCTGATCAGACCTTCCAGACCAAAATGATCTCTGATCAGACTTTCCAGACCAAAATGTTCTCTGATCAGACCGAACCCAGACCACTGTCCAGACTATAGTGCGCTTATGATCAGACCCAAATTCAGACCATTGTCCAGACTATAAACAGACTATGATCAGACCATCTTCAGACCATGGTCCAGACTCAATTTCAGACCATTGCCCAGACCTTAATCAGACTATGATCAGACTATCTTCAGACCATGGTCCAGACTCAATTTCAAACCATTGCCCAGACCTTAATCAGACTATGATCAGACTCAAGTGCAATCAAACTAGTCTGATCAGAGAAAGATTTTAATTATGAACAAATTTCTTAATTTTGCTATAATATATTCATTTCATGAAAACTGATGTTTGCAGTATTAAAATCATCTAAGGAAAAACCAATGCTGAAAATATTGCTAATGAAAACGAAACCTAACTGTTGAAAAAAAATTTTATTTACAATACCCCTTAATTCATATTTCTGACTCAGTGGATGAACTTAGACAGCTTTCCACAAGAAACGTCGTGGTATTCGTTTAACCAAAATTGCCTCTTGAGGGGACCGGCATTTGAAATCAGCTGGACTCCTTGATTCTGATAAGAGTCATCGGACTTTAGATGAGTCTCTGATCGGAACGCTGCTTTATTGTTGCCTTTTGGCAGAGCCAACTTCCCTCAATAAAAAGAAAACAAAAAAATTGAAAAATTAATGCACGCGAAATCAGACGTTCCAGACCAAATTGACCTCTGATCAGACCGAACCCAGACCATGGTCCAGACTATAAAGACTGTGATCAGACCTTCCAGACCGAATTGACCTCTGATCAGACCGAACCCAGACCATGGTCCAGACTATAAAGACTGTGATCAGACCGAATTGACCTCTGATCAGACCGAACCCAGACCATGGTCCAGACTATAAAGACTGTGATCAGACCTTCCAGACCGAATTCACCTCTGATCAGACCGAACCCAGACCATGGTCCTGACTATAAAGACTATGATCAGACCGTCCAGACCGAATTGACATCTGATCAGACCGAAATCAGACCATGGTCCAGACTATTGTGCGCTCGAACCGCTTTCCAGACCCTGTAATTTTGGTCTGGGAACACAGGGGTGTGCGCTCGATTGGGTCTGATCATAGCTCAATTTGGGTCTGGACCAAAACCTGGGTGGTCATTGATGTCATTTGGGTGCTGTATCTGGTTAATAGCACATTGTCGGATATTGACTATCAGAGCTGATGTTGACCAATTCATGACTTTTTTTAATCAGATTGTATATCGTGCATATTATTTTCACCGAATAACTATATGAAACCAAGATTTTCGGAGTCAAAAGTTTATTCTAACCCTGCAAAAAATGAAGACCGTAAACGTCTCACTCTCCTATCATACCCAAAAACAGGAAAGGTCAACGCCATGAAAGTTTAGAGAACGGGAAAGCATTGTATTTGTATGTGTGTGCGGTGGCGGGTGGGGGGGGGGTTATATAAAATGTTGAAATGTAGAGGAAAATTTTCCCGGTATTAACTGACTTGGTTGGCTCTGGAAACTGGACGACAATATCTTCCATTCCAGCAACTGACAATTTCACTTTTGCAAAACTGTCAAATGGCTCAACATCAATCAATGCCAATTTGGGCACAGTTCTCATTGTGATGAACTCGAACTTCTCTTTCGAATTGCGACAAGAACCCAAAACGAAACACCTGTCTCTCAGGTCTCCACATTTGAGCCCAAATTGGGTCACGTGCACTTGGGGGCACTTTTCTGATTGGCCAATTTTGAATCCTTTGAGCCCTTTGATTGGATAGATTGATATTTGTTCAATGTCTCCCACGTGATGCAACGATTCTCGATTTCTTTTGTTCCAGACTGAAAATTGAAGAATTTCTATCGTTTTTTACAATTACCGAGAATTTGTTGAAAATGTAATTTTTTTTGACACAGGTTAAACAGAAGTAAAAATAGGGCAAAAATACAGGATAAAAATACGTGAAACAAAAAAATAATTTATTTCTTTATTGTTCTCGCATTTTTTGGAACTTATGCAGCCAAAATTGCAACACTTTTCCATCAAAATTGACTTCAGGTGGAGTACAAAGAATTTCAAATACATTTAGCAATGAATCAGTAGTTAGTCTGAGGGTTAAACTTTTTAGTCTTTTTCTCCGAATAAATACCAATTTCACCATTTTTACTTCTTTTTACGAAATACGACACCCTTTGTTCAGAAAACAAACTTTCAGGTTTTTTTTTCATAAAGCGCCGAGTTCTAAAAGTTTTAAGAGCTTGCTTTTTCTTATTTTTCGTATTGCAACCAGACGTTTGACAGATAACAAGTGGTCTCTATTAATACGTATCATACTCTTTTTAAACTTCGATGGTATGTTGCTAGCTATCCTAATGACTTTTTATTTTTTTGAGATATGAATGCAAATTCTTCAATTGTGCTGTAAATTGTTTTTATGTTTGTCTCTTTCTCTAGATTCGGTTATGGGAAAGTTTGCACTTGTTGCGTTTTATTTTTGGTCTGCTATATAATATTTTGAAAAGGTAAAAAAGATGGAAAAAATATACTATCACTAATTTGTGTGCAATTGTTTTTCCGTAATATTACAGTTACACAGAGCATAGTAACAATGTGAAACAGCGCTGCTTAATGTTGTTTCTCAGTCCGTGTTTGTAATGTGGCCAGATTATGATCATGTCACTTTTTACATTGATCAGACAAAATATCATAAAAAAGTAGCTGTCTGAACACAACCTGAACAGGGCAAATTCCAATTATTGCTTTTCTATGTTTAGAGTGATTAACAGTATGCCATTA
>NC_134482.1:18971803-18990164 GCF_964194025.1 Convolutriloba macropyga
TTATTCTTAAAGTCTTTTTTATTATAGCAGTCCTTTAAAAAACTGTTTTTCAAAAAGTCTTGCAATTTATTTGTATAAAAAGTAGACACAGGCCAGATTTTATGCGTTCCGGCTGATCCCTCTTTTCATATTGATTTTAGTAAAGTGATTTCCTTAAATTTGAGACTTTCATGTTTCTGTGTCACGTTTCAATTTGAAACTATCTCTCTCTCTCTCACACACACACACACACTCTTTCTCTCATTCTTTCTCTCACACACTCTCTCTTCTCTCTCTTATTCTCTCTCTCTCACATGCACACTCTCTCTCTCACACACACACTCTCTCTCTCACAAACACACACTTTCTGTCTCCATTTCTCTCTCTCTCTCTCTCTCTCGCCGCTCTCTCTCACACGCACACACACTGTCTCTCTCTCACACACACAATCTCTCTCTATATCTTTCTCCGTCTGACACACACTCTCTTTCTCTCTCCCTCTCTTTCTCTCTTTCTCTCTCTCTTTCTCTTGCTCTCTCTCTCTCTCTCTCTCTCTCTCTCTCTCTCTCTCTCTCTCTCTCTCTCTCTCTCTCTCTCTCTCTCGCTCTCTCTCTCTCTCTCTCTCTCTCTCTCTCTCTCTCTCGCTCTCTCTTTCTAGTCTGACTTCCATGTTCCAATTTTGCTTTATTTGCATGTACTCAAAACTACTTCAGATAAAACCACATCAGACCGAAGTGACTTCTCATCTTTTTTTTGTCGAAGCATTTCGCCAGATTTTTGTTCAGTGGAGTGCAGATCTGGACTGCGTAATTCTTAGGCCCATTTTATTAACTGCTCCTCAAATGACGGAGACGTCAGAGTTTTTCGCTAGAACCTGATAATGAGTTTTTTTGTAAAGAGTCTTTAGACACTGACTTTCAAGAAACAGATTTGGGTACACATCTAAGTACCTCTGAACAACTCAAATATTTGTACATAACAATGATGGGAGGGAGCTTGAAAGTCTTAACAAAAGTAAAACTAAAAGTTAGATAACTTTTTATAAGAATTCCACCAAATTTCATTCACATTCTACAAAACAAAGCTGTTTCAGAAAAGAAAAACTAAATCTGTCACACTTGGGCAATTTATTTATGTAAAAAATCCCGAAAAAATGCTGTATTTAACAAATTGCGAGTAATTTTCACATATTGTATAACAATAAATTGTATAGTTTCAAAATCTTGAAAGCGCATCGGAAAGAAACAGAACGGGTCTAGTAAGATTTTTTTTCCAAAAAAGAAAATTTTTGAACGCTTTTGAAACTTTATGTTGTTTGGATACCTACAGAAGAAAATGACCACAAAAGTCACAATGACAATGCCAACTGTAACTAGGTAAACATTACTTCTGAAATTAGATGGCGCTTCCAGTAAAATTTCCATTTTTTCTAAGAAACTCGAATTATAATTCAATTCAAAGAGTTTTAAAATCAAAGTTAACATTTAGCGTACAAGTGTTGTTAATATATATTTGATTTATCTTGTTTTGAGCACTAAACGAATCGAAGAGCACAAAATATAAGTATTAAAAATTTCCACAATTCGGCAGTAATGAAAAATTTCAGTCATGATTTTAATCCGGATCACTAATCAAATTGATGTACTCCTTAGAAAAAGTTGAAACGTTTTATTAGTGCTAGACCAAAGCCAGTTTTCAATCTGTTTGAAACATTGTGTTATTTTTATTTTTTTAAAGTCATTATATTAAATATACATGAGTTAGTGTTCATTATCCTCAACTTATGGTTCCCTTTGATAAAAACAACAACAAGGCTCGTTAATGTGCGTTCGTATGTTCCGACCCGAGCTCATCTACATTTTTGACTTAATAGTCAACGAAATGAAGAGATAACAAAACCAGATGTTTGAAATAAAAAAATCGTTACAAAACCTAACTACTTAATGAACTAAATAATGCCCCATTATAACACTCACGAGTTCCACCATTAAAAAGACTAAGAGAAAAAAAAACAAACAACAAAATAAGCAAAAACAAAAATTTCAAGGCAAAAACTCAATATCTAAATTTAAAAGCACCTAGTAACAACGTCAAAATGCAATCAGATAAAACCCTAGCTACACAAAGTTAATATTTCCTAACTATACAGCAGATGAAAACTTTCCATAATGAGACTAGGCAACAAGTCGACAAAGAGAAGAAATAATAAGGCAAAATTCAAAAAATTTTAAACCAAATAATTTCAAAAATCTTAAAAATCATTAGCTTATAACAAAATAATTCAGGGTAAAATTAGTAAAAGTCATTATGAAAGCAATGGGAGCTGTCTTTGTTTAGACTAAGCCATGGAAACGGACTAACGATACAGATGAACTCAAAAAATTACAAACAATTTGCGAAAACACAAATTTTTGAAATCATTAAAATCATTAGCTATTATCTGAATAAAATTTATTTTTATTTCAGTTTTTGTTTATACTAATTCATCTAAAATTATACTGAAAAAACAAATAAGTTCATTTGGGTCGCATTTGAATTTCTTTGGGATTTGTTATTACCCGAATGTGCTAAAAGAAGAGAAAAAGAAACAAATATACGGCTCTCAAAACTTTTAAGAAAACGCATATTGTCCAACAAACAAAACATCAGTTACGGCAAAATATTAGTAGATTTGTCAATTTTCGAAAAACAATGAATTGGATGGGACCTTTCAGTGATGACAATAAGTTTCAAGTTGAAGAAAAGAACAACAAAAACTGAAAAGTTTGAAAAATTTTCGAAAACTTTGTAAATCAGAAAGTTTATGACTATTCGCTATAAACTGACTGACTCCGGTTACTTTTTTATTCATGTTTTAATCAGAAGTTTATGATACTGGTCAGCATTTTACGGCTACATAATAAAACAGGCAAAAACAGCGAATTAAAAAAAAATGAGCGAGAAAAGTGTCGAGCGAAAAGCCATTTTCAGTTAGACAGATTTTCAGTAAAAATTTTTCTAATTTCAATCATTTGATGAACAACAAAAAAGTTCTTTTCTTTAGCAAATTGATTTCAAAAAATCAACAAATATGAACAAATACGTTACCACAAAATTTTTGGGAAAAACCGTAGTATCAACGCCATTAATTTCAATTGATTTCAACGCAAGCCAATAAAAACGCTAAACTAGGCCTTGATGTGACGACAACAATGTTTGGCATTCAAAAGTCATTTGTAAGACATTACAACAAGTCACTGAAAATGAAAACAACAACAAATACAGGCAAAGTCCAATTATTCAGTAGAAAACTGTGAGAAGAAAGTGTCGGGGCCATTTAAACCATAAGCTTTTCTCTGAACATGTAATGTTATCCACGATCTAATGAAATTTTGTTTTAAGCCAATGGGAGCTGTCAAAATTCAGATAATAAGATAACATTTCAAAAAGATCCAAAAATTTTAAAAAAAATTATGAAAACTCGTGCATCGAAGTCATAAAACTAATAGTTAGAAGATAAAACCGCTAACTAGATCAAAATTGACTGAAGTAGAAAGCAAAATTGTCTTGACATTACTGAGACTGACTTACTGTTCACGAAAAATGTTTATGATTGATTAATGTTCAAGAAAAATTTCGAAAAACTACTTTTAAAGTCTTGACAGTCATTAAATTCAATAGCTTTCAACGGATGTTAATGAATGCACTCAGTTATGCTTTAGTGGGAGAACAGGAATGTTTGTCAAGCATAGGTAATCAACAAGACATCACGGTAGGTCTTATGACTATGAAAACAACAATAAGATTAGGCAAAGTCAAAATTTCAGTAAAAAAGTGCTATACGAATGTGTCGAAGCCATTTAAACCATATATCTTTCTCTGAAAACTTTATCTATGATTAATTGAATGTTTTTGCTAAGTCATGGGAGCTATCAATGTTAGGATATTGTGATAAGATTTCAAAGGTATCAATAATACGAAAAAAATCCCAAATTTTTGAATTTTTTTGAAACCTTGTGGCTTTGAAGTCAAATGACCAATAATTAGAAGATAAAACTGCTAACCAGGTTAATTTTGGCTGCAGTAGGAAGGAAAGGGGTCCTGTAGTTACTCAGACTGACTTAAAGTTTACACAGATAAGTTAATGATTGGTTAATGTTGAAAAAAAATCCGGAAATTTATTTTCGAAGTCTTAACAGCCATTAGCTGTCCGTTTGAAGCACTAGATGCGTTCCCTTAATGCTCATTACGAAACCTATTGACACTTTTAGTCAACGAGTTTGAGCCGTAGGACTACAAAGAATCTAATAAAAAGAAGATCAAAATTTCAATTAAAGTTGCGATAACTCAGAGTCGAAGCCAAAAAAAAACATGAGCGATTCCTTCAAATCAAATTTTTTGTTCATTGGCCTTCATCTGAATGTAAATGATGTTTGTCAATAACGGAGCCGCAATATGAGAAATGAATGGCCTCTAGGTTACTTGAAAAAAAGAGAAAGTTTTCTAAAAAAAGAGCTATCAATTAGAATGCGAATTTTTTTTTTGGCAAACTTTTCTATGAGACAAGAACTAGTCTTTTTTTATCGTCTTTCGTCTATTATGAACACGAAAATGATTCATTTTGTGGCGTGAAATGCAATTTTGAATTAGTTTTTTAATAGAAAAAAATCATAAATTGATTAAAAGTTCCCCTAAAAGTGAACAAAGTCATGACAAATATCACGTGTTCACACAAAACTTTAAACCTCGATAACTCCTCGAAAAAAAAAATCGAAATTCAAAAAAATCTATTTTAATTCGAATTCTGCGCTGGACGAGCATTTTAATGATACCACTAACATTTGTCTACGATGAATATACCGATCGGCCAAAATTGTGTGAACAAAAAACCCATTTGAGTATATAGTTCTACCCCCCACAAGTGGGGTCGGAACAAAAAGTTACCCTAATTTTTTCCCTAGGTCGTTTGGTTACTCAAATTTCGCAGTTATTATCTGAACAAAACAAAATCCTAACCTAACCACCACAAGAAGAGGAGAGCCTTTGAAAATAAAGGTTAAATATACGATCAAGTTAGGGAACTAATTGATAATTATGCAATTATACAAAATCCACAAATTAGCCCGAAATTGATTAAAGTTAGGGTCGCTGACTCGTATTGGATTGATGTGAAAAAAGAACTACAATTCGCAACAACTTTTGCCTCGACTGCCCAAAAACACCAAAAAAAAACAAATGATGTAAATGTTTTTCAAAATACGTGAGAAGAGATGAAGCACGTGGAATCTTCCTCAGTGGTCGTCTAATCCATGACTGTGAACATTGTGGTTTTAAAACAACCAATCAAATATGAAGAAAAATATAATCTGATCTAACTAATAAGTTAACATCTTTGAATGGGTCAATTCTTTTTTTTCATATTTTTGATATTTGGGACATTCTATGATTCCGTTCATTATGTACAAGAAATACTTACAGAAAGCTGTGAGTCCTACAGCCCCAATTCCAACACCAACTGAAATTGAGAAAACAACGTTTTGTAAACTCGATTCTGTTGAATGTACAAGTCTCATTTTTACAAAACAAAAATTCCGTCTGCAGTCTCCAATAATATTTGTTTTTTTTTGTTAAAATTTAACTTTGCCGCAAGTTAACACACTATAAATACTATTACTATATATTATTTTCAATTGAAACCCTGTAATTTTTTGATGGCAGAAATAAAAAGTAAGCTCTAATGCCATTCAATAGAACGCAGTTGTTTTTTTTCGAAATTTGACAGTAATAGAAAGAAAATAAATTAAGCAGAGCGAATAAAGTAAAATAAAATGACGAATATCAGCTTGAATGCCGAAGTTTAATGTCTTCAACTTTAAGATTTAACTTCTTTTTATTTGAGAATAATCTCGAATTTCCTTTTGCGGTAAATGACCTATTGAGGAATTATTTGGCGAAAGATATGGATTTTAAAGTATAATTTTCTATTTGATTTGCGAAGACATCAAATATGAAATCAAATGCTTGGCAAAGTTTGTTTTCCATGATCAGTAAGCAGAATTCTACTCATGTAATATTTCAGTATTTAAAGAGTTATTAATTGAAGACTCTTTTCGGCCAATTGATACGTTCTTAATTTAAAAGTTATTTGATCTGAAATTCATGACATGTAAGCAGAAAGTAAACAACCCCTCATCTGACTGTAGTCTAACAAGTCAACGTCACTGAGTGTATTAACCCCCCCCCTCCCCCGCCACAAGATTAAGTCCCGAACCAGTCTTTAACGCAATAATTTTGGCCTCTGAAATCGACGGAATTCGGTTTGGGAGGTGTAGTCCGGGGAGGGTACGTGTTAGGGAGTCTTACGTTAATGGCATTTAAATTATTCGTTGTTTGTTAAAGTTCTGAGGGTCATCTGACTGGCTGGTGTGTCAATCGCTCTTTGTTTTGCCAAAAAGAGCAAAATGAATGCGAAATGTGTTTGCAATTTCACAGAATTGCAAATGACGTCATTAAGTTCACGGGCTGCATGTGACTTATATATTTCATTGAGGTTCATTAAAATACAGAAACTTGTGACATTACGACTGCTGAGAGGTCGAAAAACCTGAGTGCAGAGTGCTTTAGATCGAATAGGATAAAATAACCAACAATTATTGATAGTATGCTTGACTTAAATTGTTCTACAGTGCATGGATAGTAGAACTATACAGCAGATGAAAACTTTCCATAATGAGACTAGGCAACAAGTCGACAAAGAGAAGAAATATTAAGGCAAAATTCAAAAAATTTTAAACCAAATAATTTCAAAAATCTTAAAAATCATTAGCTTATAACAAAATAATTCAGGGTAAAATTAGTAAAAGTCATTATGAAAGCAATGGGAGCTGTCTTTGTTTAGACTAAGCCATGGAAACGGACTAACGATACAGATGAACTCAAAAAATTACAAACAATTTGCGAAAACACAAATTTTTGAAGTCATTAAAATCATTAGCTATTATCTGAATAAAATTTATTTTTATTTCAGTTTTTGTTTACACTAATTCATCTAAAATTATACTGAAAAAACTAATAAGTTCATTTGGGTCGCATTTGAATTTCTTTGGGATCTGTTATTACCCGAATGTGCTAAAAGAAGAGAAAAAGAAACAAATATACGGCTCTCAAAACTTTTAAGAAAACGCATATTGTCCAACAAACAAAACATCAGTTACGGCAAAATATTAGTAGATTTGTCAATTTTCGAAAAACAATGAATTGGATGGGACCTTTCAGTGATGACAATAAGTTTCAAGTTGAAGAAAAGAACAACAAAAACTGAAAAGTTTGAAAAATTTTCGAAAACTTTGTAAATCAGAAAGTTTATGACTATTCGCTATAAACTGACTGACTCCGGTTACTTTTTTATTCATGTTTTAATCAGAAGTTTATGATACTGGTCAGCATTTTACGGCTACATAAAAAAACAGGCAAAAACAGCGAATTAAAAAAAATGAGCGAGAAAAGTGTCGAGCGAAAAGCCATTTTCAGTTAGACAGATTTTCAGTAAAAATTTTTCTAATTTCAATCATTTGATGAACAACAAAAAAGTTCTTTTCTTTAGCAAATTGATTTCAAAAAATCAACAAATATGAACAAATACGTTACCACAAAATTTTTGGGAAAAACCGTAGTATCAACGCCATTAATTTCAATTGATTTCAACGCAAGCCAATAAAAACGCTAAACTAGGCCTTGATGTGACGACAACAATGTTTGGCATTCAAAAGTCATATGTAAGACATTACAACAAGTCACTGAATATGAAAACAACAACAAATACAGGCAAAGTCCAATTATTCAGTAGAAAACTGTGAGAAGAAAGTGTCGGGGCCATTTAAACCATAAGCTTTTCTCTGAACATGTAATGTTATCCACGATCTAATGAAATTTTGTTTTAAGCCAATGGGAGCTGTCAAAATTCAGATAATAAGATAACATTTCAAAAAGATCCAAAAATTTTAAAAAAAATTATGAAAACTCGTGCATCGAAGTCATAAAACTAATAGTTAGAAGATAAAACCGCTAACTAGATCAAAATTGACTGAAGTAGAAAGCAAAATTGTCTTGACATTACTGAGACTGACTTACTGTTCACGAAAAATGTTTATGATTGATTAATGTTCAAGAAAAATTTCGAAAAACTACTTTTAAAGTCTTGACAGTCATTAAATTCAATAGCTTTCAACGGATGTTAATGAATGCACTCAGTTATGCTTTAGTGGGAGAACAGGAATGTTTGTCAAGCATAGGTAATCAACAAGACATCACGGTAGGTCTTATGACTATGAAAACAACAATAAGATTAGGCAAATCAAAATTTCAGTAAAAAAGTGCTATACGAATGTGTCGAAGCCATTTAAACCATATATCTTTCTCTGAAAACTTTATCTATGATTAATTGAATGTTTTTGCTAAGTCATGAGGGCTATCATGAGGGCTATCAATGTTAGGATATTGTGATAAGATTTCAAAGGTATCAATAATACGAAAAAAATCCCAAATTTTTGAATTTTTTTGAAACCTTGTGGCTTTGAAGTCAAATGACCAATAATTAGAAGATAAAACTGCTAACCAGGTTAATTTTGACTGCAGTAGGAAGGAAAGGGGTCCTGTAGTTACTCAGACAGACTTAAAGTTTACACAGATAAGTTAATGATTGGTTAATGTTGAAAAAAATTCCGGAAATTTATTTTCGAAGTCTTAACAGCCATTAGCTGTCCGTTTGAAGCACTAGATGCGTTCCCTTAATGCTCATTACGAAACCTATTGACACTTTTAGTCAACGAGTTTGAGCCGTAGGACTACAAAGAATCTAATAAAAAGAAGATCAAAATTTCAATTAAAGTTGCGATAACTCAGAGTCGAAGCCAAAAAAAAACATGAGCGATTCCTTCAAATCAAATTTTTTGTTCATTGGCCTTCATCTGAATGTAAATGATGTTTGTCAATAACGGAGCCGCAATATGAGAAATGAATGGCCTCTAGGTTACTTGAAAAAAAGAGAAAGTTTTCTAAAAAAAGAGCTATCAATTAGAATTCGAATTTTTTTTTTGGCAAACTTTTCTATGAGACAAGAACTAGTCTTTTTTTATCGTCTTTCGTCTATTATGAACACGAAAATGATTCATTTTGTGGCGTGAAATGCAATTTTGAATTAGTTTTTTAATAGAAAAAAATCATAAATTGATAAAAAGTTCCCCTAAAAGTGAACAAAGTCATGACAAATATCACGTGTTCACACAAAATTTTAAACCTCGATAACTCCTCGAAAAAAAAATCGAAATTCAAAAAAATCTATTTTAATTCGAATTCTGCGCTGGACGAGCATTTTAATGATACCACTAACATTTGTCTACGATGAATATACCGATCGGCCAAAATTGTGTGAACAAAAAACCCATTTGAGTATATAGTTCTACCCCCCACAAGTGGGGTCGGAAAAAAAAGTTACCCTAATTTTTTCCCTAGGTCGTTTGGTTACTCAAATTTCGCAGTTATTATCTGAACAAAACAAAATCCTAACCTAACCACCACAAGAAGAGGAGAGCCTTTGAAAATAAAGATTAAATATACGATCAAGTTAGGGAACTAATTGATAATTATGCAATTATACAAAATCCACAAATTAGCCCGAAATTGATTAAAGTTAGGGTCGCTGACTCGTATTGGATTGATGTGAAAAAAGAACTACAATTCGCAACAACTTTTGCCTCGACTGCCCAAAAACACCAAAAAAAAACAAATGATGTAAATGTTTTTCAAAATACGTGAGAAGAGATGAAGCACGTGGAATCTTCCTCAGTGGTCGTCTAATCCATGACTGTGAACATTGTGGTTTTAAAACAACCAATCAAATATGAAGAAAAATATAATCTGATCTAACTAATAAGTTAACATCTTTGAATGGGTCAATTCTTTTTTTTCATATTTTTGATATTTGGGACATTCTATGATTCCGTTCATTATGTACAAGAAATACTTACAGAAAGCTGTGAGTCCTACAGCCCCAATTCCAACACCAACTGAAATTGAGAAAACAACGTTTTGTAAACTCGATTCTGTTGAATGTACAAGTCTCATTTTTACAAAACAAAAATTCCGTCTGCAGTCTCCAATAATATTTGTTTTTTTTTTGTTAAAATTTAACTTTGCCGCAAGTTAACACACTATAAATACTATTACTATATATTATTTTCAATTGAAACCCTGTAATTTTTTGATGGCAGAAATAAAAAGTAAGCTCTAATGCCATTCAATAGAACGCAGTTGTTTTTTTTCGAAATTTGACAGTAATAGAAAGAAAATAAATTAAGCAGAGCGAATAAAGTAAAATAAAATGACGAATATCAGCTTGAATGCCGAAGTTTAATGTCTTCAACTTTAAGATTTAACTTCTTTTTATTTGAGAATAATCTCGAATTTCCTTTTGCGGTAAATGACCTATTGAGGAATTATTTGGCGAAAGATATGGATTTTAAAGTATAATTTTCTATTTGATTTGCGAAGACATCAAATATGAAATCAAATGCTTGGCAAAGTTTGTTTTCCATGATCAGTAAGCAGAATTCTACTCATGTAATATTTCAGTATTTAAAGAGTTATTAATTGAAGACTCTTTTCGGCCAATTGATACGTTCTTAATTTAAAAGTTATTTGATCTGAAATTCATGACATGTAAGCAGAAAGTAAACAACCCCTCATCTGACTGTAGTCTAACAAGTCAACGTCACTGAGTGTATTAACCCCCCCCCCCCCCCCCCCTCCCCCGCCACAAGATTAAGTCCCGAACCAGTCTTTAACGCAATAATTTTGGCCTCTGAAATCGACGGAATTCGGTTTGGGAGGTGTAGTCCGGGGAGGGTACGTGTTAGGGAGTCTTACGTTAATGGCATTTAAATTATTCGTTGTTTGTTAAAGTTCTGAGGGTCATCTGACTGGCTGGTGTGTCAATCGCTGTTTGTTTTGCCAAAAAGAGCAAAATGAATGCGAAATGTGTTTGCAATTTCACAGAATTGCAAATGACGTCATTAAGTTCACGGGCTGCATGTGACTTATATATTTCATTGAGGTTCATTAAAATACAGAAACTTGTGACATTACGACTGCTGAGAGGTCGAAACACCTGAGTGCAGAATGCTTTGGATCGAATAGGATAAAATAACCAACAATTATTGATAGTATGCTTGACTTATATTGTTCTACAGTGCATGGATAGTATATGCGAGATTTAACACTTATTTTAAGTGTTTTTGTCAAAAAACTTTTTGCTAAAAACTTCAAAAATTCCGTTTCATAAGAATTCTTTTTTTGAAAACCTTACCTAGTCTCTTCTAATAACTTTTTTCAGCAGAAATTTTTTAAATTTTTTGTTTTGCTTCTGTACAAACAGAAGCAGCACTGGTGCAAAACTGAACAGCATTGCACCAGAGCAGGCCAATTTAAAGAAAACAGTTCGAAAACTGCCAAGAGACTTAAGAATTTTTCCATTCCAGAGGTAAATCAGTTATCGCAGCTGGACAATCTTGCCACAATAGTGGATTGAATGAAACTAAGTAGATTAATTGTATTGGTCTTTATAAAAAGGAGCTGGAGCTCAAACAGCTCATCAACAACCTTTCATTAAAAGACAAGTTCTGTTGTTAAAGTTACCACTTAAGTTACTATTTTTGAAAACAATTTGTGTCACAATTTAAAAGAAGAATTTGTTTCTCCTATTTAAAAATGTCATTTCCGGATGAAGTCTAAAAAGCGAGAACAAAAATTAGATACAAAAACGGAGACTTTTGTTTTTACAGTAAAGTACCTTCCAACTTCACACATTCAACAACTAAAACAACTTTACAATAGAGAAGTTTAATTTCTTTTCTAGGACCAAAGTGGATCAAAAACGTCTGAAATTGCCAAAATTGAACAAATTTGAAACATGAATTCTTCAACCTCCACACTTCGCGTATATTTAATTTGTTATAACGTACCAGCCAAAAAAAATTACTTAATGCTTTTATCATATTTTAATGTTTTCTCTTAAATATGTATCACGAGAAAGCACTTACAGGGTAGCAAAACTTCTGAAATTTTTTGGTTCGTCCAAAAAGCAAGTAAAATAGTAATGAGGAAAGAATATACCCGCGTTATATGGGCTATTGTAGGCAAAAATTATTCAGTTTTGTTGAAAAGTATAATCATAAATCCATCAAAACAGCTATTAATATCAACTTGGCCGCCAATGAGCTGCCATTGAAAAACAGGTGAGACGCATTTATTTGACACATGAAAATAAGAAAAATGGAGTACTTTACGCATTTAAAATGCTTCCAGAAATTCGAAGATTGAAGATGAATTTTCAACGATGTACATAGGAAAAAGGTGAATCGCCCTTGAGAGACTCAGCAAAAAATCAAGATGGTATAAAACTCATGACCTTTGAAACCAAACAACCACAACGTTTTTTGGAAATCCAGAAAACAACTTCAGTGAAAAACTCAAGTTTTTCCAAGGACGAGCAAAAGTGCTCTTTTTAGAGTAATCAAAGTTTTGCGAGCATTGAATTTTGGTAATTTTTAGCTGTTATTTTTCGTTCAATTGATACAAAACCATAAATGATTTCCTAACTCATGTAAATTATTTTGTGCTGTTATACAATCTATACCTCTTTTCTCTCGTTCTGCAGACTTTTGCGAGTTTTTTGCCGGTGTTGAGTGCAAGCAAAAAGTCCCTTGTTTTTATTCGTAGCCCCTCGGTATCAGTTAGTTATCAAAGACGAAAAAACACTTTTTGTGTTGCATGCTTCATTTTGAACACTTTATCATGTCACTAAACTGTCATTTTGGAATACATTCCAGTCTCAAGTTTAAACACTTATTTAGTCATCTCCAATCTTTATACATACTCTTTCTTTCTTCATGGTTTTCCTTTTTTTTTATTTTTGATATATATTTCGTAATCATATAGGATTTGTAATTTTCTGTTTTCTGGAAAATTTTGATTAAATTTTGTTCTCTGCAAATGTATATAGTTTTTTATTCTGGACAAAAAATAAATTTGCCTCAAAAAGCATCTTATAGACATTTAATCTGTAATTGTCGAGAAAATTGACGTGCATCTTGAAAAAATGAATTGAAGTTGCGACGTGTTGAAGAGGTGTTTGAATTAAAATAAGCTAATTGACTGAAAACCTTTTCAAAATGCCAAATCTGCATATATTGGTTTTTTGTTGGGCCTTTTTTAAGCAAAAAACGTCCATTTTTTGAATAGAGCTATTTATTAACTGACAGAGTGTTATTTTTGCACATTTTGATGTTTATTTAAAAGCTTGTGACATGAATAACCTCTTAATTTTCTTACAAAGAGGCACTAATTGAAGCCATTAAATGTAATACACGTCAAAATATAATTACCTGAATGTCAAAATTACTCTTCGACAAAGTAAAAGCTCTTATTTTTAATTGTTTTGAAATAATTTTTTTGAAGTTGTTCAGCGATCTCAACAGAATTGTCAGCTGATGTAATTTTCATTTCGGCTTTTATCTCAAGGAAAGACGACAATTGTGTTCAGTACATTTTTACACTAGCAAATTCGAATACCAATAATGACATTTTAAGAGAGTTTGAAACATGATGCAAATTGCTCTCAAGACAAATTAACTCTACAAAAGAGCGCTTAGGATTAATTAAGTATTGCTTTGACGACAGCCCAAGGACATGATTTGGAGGTTATGAAGTTTGAATAAAACTAACAAATAGTCGAGTTTTAATTGTAAACTATCCATGCAAAATTACTAAATTGTTTAATATGAGTTAAAATAGCAAATCAAAATAAGGCGGACTTAGTTGATGGAAATGGATAAGATGTCAAAAAAATTGGTCAGATAAGATGTCAAATAAGATGTCAAAAAAGTCTACAAATTTGCAACAAGTTCAATTTTTTAATAGAGTAAAGTTTGATGTTAGAAGTACGAATCATCAACTTTTGAGGGATAGTAGGTAGTAATCTGCCACGTTAATGTGGCCCCCTTCAAGAAACCTAACCCCCCGAAAAACTGATTTTTCCTTTGGTGAAACCAGGTCTTTTATTAGGTTTCGCCAATCTGAGAGAGACTCTTGGCTTTAAATTGACCGGTGAAACTTAAACAAAAACTTGGCGTCACCAAAAAAAATCAGTTTTTCGGTGCTGAAATTTCTTGTAGGGGTAGGTGTACTTCCAACCTACATTACTATGGCAGATTAATTTATTACTAGGGAAAGCTATTGGATGTTTTCCAGATTAGGTGTATACAAACCGATGAGAGAAAATGTTTAGCTACCTAATCTTATTTACAGCAAAGAAGATTTTCAATTTAGTTTCATAATGAGAAAAATTATATGGTGTAATTGGCAAACTACCACAGAACAAACTGGATTCCTACCCCCATAGTCTTTCAAATGCTGTAAAATATTGATTGGAACACCACACTAACAGTTCGCAATTAACGAATGTAACTCCAATCTACAAAAAAGTGATTCTCTTGAATGAGAGAACTGCATACCAATTTCGGTGACGCCAACACTTGCTAAAACATTTGAAAGGCTACTAGTCCAACAAATGTCCAACAAATGTCCAGAAGAATATGTAGAAGAACCTAAGATATTAAACAAAAATCAATACAATTTTCCGATAAATAAATCGTCAACTGACGTTGTCATTTCAGTAACCCAATCGATAAAGAAACTTGTAGAACAAAATGAAACAGTTATAGGTGTTTTTATATCTAGCAAAAGCTTTTCACTCAACTTCCCAGGAAATTTTATTAAAAAATAGCAACGTAAGGGTTTGATATGGAACCGAAAATTATGCTAGGACTTTTTCCAAGACGGAATCATATAATCAGATTTGGCGAAAAACAACCGTGGAGTCACTCAAGGAACGGTCTTTGGACCGCTGATTTTTATACTGTATATTAATGATATCCAGGAAGAAATGAAAAGCGAAAAATTTTTTATTTCGCAGATAACAAATGTAATCTATCTCACTCCATAACGGATCAGGAACTTCAAACAAAAATCGAGAGAACACTGATTCCAAGAACACTAATAATTACATGGAACCGATTGTAACAACTATGAACAGAGATAAAACCGAAGGTATCGTTTTTCCCCAAAAAGATCAGCATCGCATTGACTAAGCTCATTATAACTAATTAAAATGGTATTTAGTAAGACCGAAGGTCAGTTGTCGTTATCTGGACTTAATGATTGCCAACCAAGTGAGTTTTGACACAGAGCTTAACAAAACGTTGAAAAACTGGCAACTGCTATCAGATCAATCTACTTAGTTAGACACTTTGTACATTTAAAAGCATGAAATTTTTTAAATCACTGGTCCTGTCACATTTCATTACTACTGCAATTTCTGTCCAATACTTGCAAATTTCCTCATTCTAGAACCTAATAAGCAAACAAATTGGGGTTTTAAGGTTCGCCGTATGCGTAAAAAACTTGATAGCGCAAGGGCTCTGCTAATAAGAGATAAAATTTTACCTGCAGAGCTATTCATTAAAAAAATTTTGTTTTCAATTTTTGTGATTTGCTGAAGCATTGCAAAAAAACAGTCAAGTAACCAACAAAACGTCGTGCAAAGTTTTGCAAAACTTTGAGATGATAGAAAACTGCTGAACTGTCCAGTTTTTTTCTCGAAAATATGTTTCATTCTAAATGGAGTGCCAATCAGTAATAAGACATTTCTCGAGAAAACGGAATAAGCTGTCAATATAAGACCGAAAATAACAAAAAAAAAACAAAATTAGGGAGAAATTAATTAGAGAGATGATAAAATTACATGAACGTGTTCCAATAGATAAAGTACAGTTATAGAATATAATTCTACTGGTAATTTAACGGCCAAACCAGTCATAGGTTTAAAAAGTGATTCTTCAAATGTAAACGTTTAACGAAATTTTTTTGTTGTGTTTGCACTTTATAGATTAGAAAAAACAGCCCTGCTGAAACTGGGGTACATGGGCTAATTTTAAGTTTTAAATTGACGGACGTCTTGAAACCGATCTCCAAACCAATCCATTGTCTGTAGCCTTGGATTTTAGGACACTTTTAATGTAGGTTTTTTGACAGTTTAAGCAAAACTACAGAAGCAAAACAATTTTGTTGCAGGAAGTGTGAATCAAAAACTATGAAATACTGTTCAGGTAGTGTTTGTTAGGACTTGATACCCTTTTTGTTATTCTTGTCTGAGTGAATTTATCGACACATCAGTGTAATGAGGAGGCGGAGAGGGGGAGAGCTGTTGTACAGAAATTTCAACTCAAGTATACATAGTTTTTTTTTTATTTGAGAGCTTTCGCTAAAAAAGCGTTTTTTAAAACGATTGCTCAATCACTAACCTGTTTGCTGTTCTTTTGTCATTTTTAGACAACGCAATTTTTGTATTGAAGGAGTTCATGAATTTCTGAAGAAAATTTAAGACAAGAGTTTCCGTAGTTTTCTAAAAACAAACTCAAGTTTCTATTTGAAATCATATCGTGATGTTTCTGATTATCAGAAAAAAAGATTTTATGAAACATGCGATCAAAAACGTATTTTTTAAAATTTTTTTTGATTAAGTTTATACCATTCGAGAAACAGATGCCCGCTTTATTATTTTGATGCAAAACATTTTTTGACGGTAATCCGCGTCCTCTAAAATTGCAACACTTTTATGGATGTGATAGAAACTACTGTCCGCGTGATAACTGCTCTAATTCCAACTAAATTTTATTTGAAATATGTCCTGATGAAGCGGTTCGAGATTTTCTTTTTTTCCGTTATCGTCGATCACCAATGTGCGTCCATAGAATTCAGCATTTACACATATGTTCTGATAATCTGAAACTATTTTTTCTCAGTTTAAAAATATATTGATAGTTTGTTATTGTAATACAAAGTTTCCTAGCAAACGATTGAAAAAATCAAACATGAAGAACTGCTGCTGTATGGCCTTGAAATGGCTGCGAATTTTTTTTATAAATATTGACTAAGCTGAAAACTCCTTCAGTTTATATCTGATTTTTCTAATCAACCCAAAAGGTTCGTTTTTGTTCTATTGCTGCCAGTAACGACATGCAAAAAAGTTAATAGCTTTATATTAGCGGTAACAGACATTTTTCCTAACACGCAGTTTAAATCAACCCGCCAGCTGATATAGTATTGGAAATATCTTATTGTCGTTTTTCTTAGTCAGAATTGTTTGGTTGGAGTCTTTTTTGTGGACAGTCTGTAAAATTATTTTTTTTGTATCAATGTTTTCGGATGAGTTATCTCCGGGAACTGATAGCAACATAATTAAATGTTAAGTTGTCGTAAAAAAACCTTCGTGACATCAAATTCAATTGAATTTTTCAAGCCCAATTTTATATAATTTTTTTTAACAATTCCCGACAATTAGAAACAAATTTTTTTCCAAGATTGTGCTTTAAATTGACATATTGTTTATGTAGTTTTGTGTTATTCTTCAGAAGTTGGGAACCTTGCATTTTATTGTTGTCTGATTGATGTCGTTGACAACATTAAGACGAGGGAGCTGATGTACAGAAATAATGATTCGAATTGACATGGTTTTTGTCACAAATAATATTTCCCTAAAAAAGCATTAAAAACTGTTAATGAACTAAGCTATTTGCTATTCCTTTTTTCATTTTAACCAAAGCAATTTTTGTATTGTAAGAATTCATGATCTTCAAAGAAAAATTTAAAACCGGATTCTCGGTAGTTCTTTATTGTAACTCTAATTTCTTTTTGGAACCTAAATGTTCCTAAAAAATGCCAATAATTCACCCCTAAATACAGGTGGTCCAGAACGAGCTGATTAATTTTTGTTAAGAGTAAATTTTTTTCCTAGGTGGTTTGATACAATAAATTGGTTTTAATGACATTAAGAAGTTTGTTTAATTAAGTTGTGACATCATCACTTATTCAACACAAATCTTTTTCGCTTTTGTCGGCAGAGCTTTCTGTTGTTAAATTAGAGTACTATGCGTTAAAGTTCTGCAAAGCAATTGTTGTTTAAAAAACTTTCAGCCGGCTTTCTTTCTTTTAAATTATTAGTTTAGTTGTTAACATAAAAAATCAAAGTTGTTTTTTGTCTTAAAAAAAGTTTCAAGCAATAGACAAAACTTCATACAAGATATGCGTTGAAATTAGAAAGAAAACTAGAAGAAACCTAATCTAAGATAACAACAAAAACTTTTGATCTATGCGCCCGTAAAAGTAATCGCATTGTATTATTGTCTTTCAGACCAATCATTAATTGTTACTGCTACAGCATATTGATTTTTGTTTATAAAAGAGAGATTCGATCTGTGATTGGTTAAAAAAATATTACATTAATTCAAGA
>NC_134482.1:18990364-19129451 GCF_964194025.1 Convolutriloba macropyga
ATTTGCTCGTTTTTGCCTGTATTTGTTGTCGTGTTCAGAGCCATACCACTTACTGTGATGACTAATTGCTGATTTAAGATTGACTCTCATCGAAACAAAATTTATTAATTCTTTCTCGATTACCGTTGAAAGCTACTGAATTTAATACTGCTTTGATACTAAGGGTTTTCTCAATTGTTTCGTGGTTCTTATATATTTGTTCATATTTGATCCTTTTCGAAGTCATTTTGCAAAAACCAAATCAAATGTTGTTAAAAAATAACTTGAAAATGAAAAAGGTTGGAAATGAATTGTTCACTTTTTCATGACTCCGAATCTTTTGTCTATTTTTTTTTCATTTTGATGTTTTTGCATGTTTTGTATACTTTATGTAGTCGTAAAGACCTGAGAAGTCTCATGAGCCCCTATCTGAATGCTGAATGAGTGAAAGTACTCAATGCAGTAAGTTTACATCAAATGGCCTTAAAGTTCATGATGTTAATTGTTTTCAATTGGATTTTTAAGCTTTTTAGGTTTTGTTGTTATATTTTTCAATTTGTATCTAATTCTGATCATTGAAAGTCTCCATCCTCTTCCTTGTAGTTCGAAAATTTAAATGGCTCCAGAAAGTACGTCATAACTGATGTTTTGTTTGTTGAACAAAATGTGTTTTCTTAAAAGTTTTTCAGTAGTCAATATCTGTGTCCTTTTTCTCCTCTTTTAGCTCATTCGCTTATCTAGAGATCCCAATGGTTTTCAAATTAGGCTAAAGTGAACATGATTATTCTTTCAGTATAATTTTAACTGAAGTAAGTTAATTAACATTTGAAATAAAAAACAATATTCAGATAACAGCGAAAGGTTTTAGGGGCTTCAATAATTTGTGTTTTCACAAGTTATTGGTATTTTTTATATTTTCTTCATCTTTAGTTAGTTTTTTGGCTTTATTTGACCAAATACAGACTCTATTGGTTTTGCATTGACTTATTAATGACTCCGACTCTTTTGTCTAATTTTTTTTTCATTTTGATGTTTTTGCATGTTTTGTATTCTTTATGTAGTCGTAAAGACCTGAGAAGTCTCATAAGCCCCTATCTGAATGCTGAATGAGTGAAAGTACTCAATGCAGTAAGTTTACATCAAATGGCCTTAAAGTTCATGATGTTAATTGTTTTCAATTGGATTTTTAAGCTTTATAGGTTTTGTTGTTATATTATTCAATTTGTATCTAATTCTGATCATTGAGAGGCTCCATCCAAGGTTTTAGGGACTTCAATAATTTGTGTTTTCACAAGTTATTGGTATTTTTTTTAAATTTTCTTCATCTTTAGTTAGTTTTTTGGCTTTATTTAACCAAATACAGAGTCTATTGGTTTTGTATTGACTTATTTGTAAATTTATCAAGAACTTTTTTAATAAAACTTTTTTTAAGACGTTTGCAAATATTTGGTTTAAAAAATATTTGTTGATTTTTGAATTTCGCCTTATTATTGCTTCTTTTTGTCAATTTGTAGTCTCATCTCAATAATATAAGGTCCCATCTGCTTGGTGTGGGATCTCGTGAGCGCTGTATTGATGTATGACATTATGTTATTCATTTAGTAGTTTTTATAACGATTTTTTAAATCTCAAAGACCTATTTTTGATTATCTCTTCAATTGGTTGACAGTTATGTCAAAAATCATGAGTGAAAGTACTCAATGCAGTAAGTTTACATCAAATGGCCTTAAAGTTCATGATGTTAATTGTTTTCAATTGGATTTTTAAGCTTTTTAGGTTTTGTTGTTATATTTTTCAATTTGTATCTAATTCTGATCATTGAAAGTCTCCATCCTCTTCCTTGTAGTTCGAAAATTTAAATGGCTCCAGAAAGTACGTCATAACTGATGTTTTGTTTGTTGAACAAAATGTGTTTTCTTAAAAGTTTTTCAGTAGTCAATATCTGTGTCCTTTTTCTCCTCTTTTAGCTCATTCGCTTATCTAGAGATCCCAATGGTTTTCAAATTAGGCTAAAGTGAACATGATTATTCTTTCAGTATAATTTTAACTGAAGTAAGTTAATTAACATTTGAAATAAAAAACAATATTCAGATAACAGCGAAAGGTTTTAGGGGCTTCAATAATTTGTGTTTTCACAAGTTATTGGTATTTTTTATATTTTCTTCATCTTTAGTTAGTTTTTTGGCTTTATTTGACCAAATACAGACTCTATTGGTTTTGCATTGACTTATTAATGACTCCGACTCTTTTGTCTAATTTTTTTTTCATTTTGATGTTTTTGCATGTTTTGTATTCTTTATGTAGTCGTAAAGACCTGAGAAGTCTCATAAGCCCCTATCTGAATGCTGAATGAGTGAAAGTACTCAATGCAGTAAGTTTACATCAAATGGCCTTAAAGTTCATGATGTTAATTGTTTTCAATTGGATTTTTAAGCTTTATAGGTTTTGTTGTTATATTATTCAATTTGTATCTAATTCTGATCATTGAGAGGCTCCATCCAAGGTTTTAGGGACTTCAATAATTTGTGTTTTCACAAGTTATTGGTATTTTTTTTAAATTTTCTTCATCTTTAGTTAGTTTTTTGGCTTTATTTGACCAAATACAGAGTCTATTGGTTTTGTATTGACTTATTTGTAAATTTATCAAGAACTTTTTTAATAAAACTTTTTTTAAGACGTTTGCAAATATTTGGTTTAAAAAATATTTGTTGATTTTTGAATTTCGCCTTATTATTGCTTCTTTTTGTCAATTTGTAGTCTCATCTCAATAATATAAGGTCCCATCTGCTTGGTGTGGGATCTCGTGAGCGCTGTATTGATGTATGACATTATGTTATTCATTTAGTAGTTTTTATAACGATTTTTTAAATCTCAAAGACCTATTTTTGATTATCTCTTCAATTGGTTGACAGTTATGTCAAAAATGCACACGATCGCGCGTCGGAATATCATGTGGGAACGCACATTAAAGAGCCTCCTTGTAAATTAAAAGTGAAGAAGAGTTGAAAATCATAACTTTTGCTTAATTACATTAATTACCAAACAAACAAATTTTTCTGTACATATTTTAGTCAGCACCAAAGTTTTGTAATACCTCATTAGCTGATTATACAAACTATGAATTGGATATAAGTAGCCACAAAAAATGGTGTCTAAATAAAATTAATCTCTTCCAAATTTTCTTTCATATTTCGTTTTCTTGAGCTCTTCAAATATGATCGGTAAGCTTCTTTTTAGATATAAACAAGACTCCAAAAATGAAACCGTTCACTTGAATATCTTCGATTGTAAAAACTGAGGCTGTAGTTGTGTAGCTGTCATCTTGCGATAAGTCAACTGTCTCTTGAGACAAAAACTCAATCGCCAACCCCCCACCCTTTTTTGGTAAACAAATTGATCTGTTCAAACAGGGCCGTGTTTTCATCTAGCAAAAATTTTTGAAAATTTGCTTTAATTGAGTTTTTTTAGAGTAGGATTGCACTGGGTGAGTGAAACGGTTGTTTATTTTAGCCAACAGAGTCTGCTTCATTAGTTTTTCTAAACATAGAACCAATTGAGGATGGCTTTGTTAATTACTAGTGTTGGAAACAAGACGCATCTACTAAAACATCTACTACTGGAGTAACAGAATTAAAAAACAGAATTAAGCAAATTGTGGCATTTTAAGTGGACCCAAAATGCGACACAATAAATGACACTAACAAATTGTTCAATATAGCCAATGCAGGCAAATCACCCTTTAAAACAGTTTTTTTTTGTTTTCAACTACCTGCTGAAAAAATTGGGTACTTTGGGCAAAAATTGGGCAGTAGAGACACCCACAACAAGAGTGCCAAATCTGTTATTTGGTCGCTAGGCATGGGCTAAAACTAAATATATATATATATATATATATATATATATATATATATATATATATATATATATATATATATAATATTTTTTGGGCAACTTTTTCGGGAAACTCAACTGAGCTAGGGAAAATAGCGTTTTTTGGTTATCCCAAAACTTAGGCATTAGAGACCATAGTTGAGAATGGGCCGACGAAGTGTCCAAAACCAATTATGGGCCAGATTGAATGCTCGACCAAAACTTAGTGAATTACCGAATTTACCGAATTAAACGAAAAAGAGCACAGCTCAAATTGAAAAATTTTCTATAGTTGTTATGATTTCCAAGTAATTATTCTAATTCGGAGATCAAAACCAAGGACCATTAAAAAGAATACTGGTCTTGAAGTCAAAGAAAGTTACCGATGTATACGGAGTCATTTTTAAAAAGCAAAAATTGGTAATAATTAATTGATTACGTACATTTTTTAAGTTATTTTTTCTTATTATTATTATCATTACTTTCAACAAGCAATTCCAAGGAAGATTTATGTTCTAAGGAGGACAATTTTGTAATGTTCGTGAGTATTACAGAATAACACATTCATTATACATTGCTTCTATTATACATTGCTTCTACTTTTCAAATATTTCTATTCCATGCTCTAGTTCCAATGGAAGGATCAGAGTTTTAAAATCAATCTTTTCTGTTTAGTTTCATCATATCTTTTTAAAAACCATTTTGTGCAATATTTAGAAGGTACAATTATAGTTATTTTCTTTTCAGACTTTTTAGCCTAATTGTTGTGATAAACTTATTAAATAGGCCTAAGGTCTCCGACAATCATCAACAATCAATGAATATAAGAGATAAGGATTAAGATCTTGAGAACGGTCGCTTTTATTTCTTTAAACTCTCTATTGCTTCTAGCGAAAGAAAAATTACCGAATTAAACGAAAAAGAGCACAGCTCAAATTGAAAAATTTTCTATAGTTGTTATGATTTCCAAGTAATTGTTCTAATTCGGAGATCAAAACCAAGGACCATTAAAAAGAATACTGGTTTTGAAGTCAAAAAAGTTACCGATGTATACGGAGTCATTTCTAAAAAGCAAAAATTGGTAATAATTAATTGATTACGTACATTTTTTTAAGATATTTTTTCTATTATTATTATCATTACTTTCAACCAGCAATTCCAAGGAAGATTTATGTTCTAAGGAGGACAATTTGGTAATGTTCGTGAGTACCACAGAATAACACAATCAAGAGCTAAGTAACAAAATCAAAAATTTACAAAACTGTTCTTTTTTTAAAAATATTTACGTTTTGTTCGTTTTCTATGTTGAAAAAAAACAAATCAAAAATTGAAAACACGGATCAACTAGAAGAGATGCAATTGCGGGAAAATAATTCGTTACATGAACAGGTTAATGAACTAAAAGAGCAATGAGATGAATAATGGGGCGAAAATTCTTGCTATAAAACGAGGATAGAAAAATTTGAAACTGAGAAAAAAAATCTTGCGAGAACGAATTCGTGCTCAACAGCAATACAGTAGAAAAGACACATTTGACATTTCTAATCCACCATTCGATGCGCTACGAAGCAACAACGTACTTTTTGACACTATCTGGTTCTTTAAAAAATATCTCGAAATCAAACTACATGAAACGAGAATAGAAGCTTGCAATACAATCCCTGGGACTGGAAATGATTATGTCTTGCCATCATTTATCATCAATTTCATTTACTTTGACAATAGGAACAATGTTTACAAGTCACGCAAATTTTTATAGAAAAGAGAAAACGAGATAAACGATCGAAACAACTATATTAATGAGCACTTGCCAAAAGTTGAGGCTGAAATAGAAAATGAAGCTAACCAACAAGGTTTCATAACATTAACAAACAATTGCAAAGTTTCTGTTCTGGTATCGAAGCTAACAACACGATTGGTTATCATCGTATCAATTATACGACGGATCTTGTTAATGTTCCAAATGATATCCAACTTAGAGATGCCAGTAATAAACGCAAACAGTAAAAAGTCAACGATGTGCAATCAATTTGTTCTCCCGAAATTAAACGAGTCAACCAACAAAAAAACTGGAGCAGTGAACCAAGAACAAAACTTTGACTGTGTACTTATTTGTTAAGACCACTTCAAAAAAATTATTTGCTTTGTGTTTGTGATAAACTAAATTAGTAAAAATAAGGTGCGAAGCAGAAAAAGACCGGTCTGCTTTGAACATAAGTGCTTTGCATTTGAAACTGTTTCGCGAATTTGCTTTTTTAGAACGATTTTCAAGGTACCTTTTTTTCTCTTATTTTTTTTGTTTTCTCCCCAAAGGTCACAAGAATAGTGACATCGCTTCTCTTGCTGCTTGAGGATATTAAAAAAACATTACTGCTTGGTTTTGCGACATCCGCATTCTCCAACTTTAATTCAAGGACTTTTCTACTCATCATTTCCAGACAATTCAGCTGCGACATCCGCTCTGAACTTTCAGAAAAGTGAGTAGTGGGTTTTCTGTCAAGTTCAGCGATATCCGCTCTTCTTGTACGCGATATCCGCTCTTCTTGTACTCCAGACGTTTTTTAACATTAAATATCAAAGTAACAGCAGAAAAGAAAAAAAAAATAAAAATTTTATCGGGGAAAACCAATCGTTACGTTATTTTCAACGTCTACAACGATGGCTGCTTCTTCAAAACATAAAATCCCTAAAAAAAAATAATGATGAGCTGCAGATTCTAATAAAAATGTTGAACTCGCAGCCATCTTTTCTTTGCTTGAATGAAACATGGTTATCGGAAAATCATACGAATCACCTGATCAAAATTGACGGATACAATGAACCGCTAACATGCAATGGTCAACAGAAAGGGGCGATATTACTATTATCTCAAAGAAGGGAATAGTGATGGAACTGCACAAAAAACACAAAATAGCAATATACAAATTTTAACAGCCAAGAGCTCTGGAGCCATCGCTATCACTATAACGGCTGTTTACATGAAATCTACTGCTCAAAAAACTTCTTAGTGATGTCAACTTACAACCAGATGACATAAGTGTTCTATGCGGCGACGTTAACATTGATCACAGCAGGAATCAAGCAAAAAAGCTAACTTCAAAATAGTCTCGGCTGTTTTGGTTTGCAATGTCTGAACTCAAATAAACCAACGAAAAACTGATCATAATATTTCAGTTGTTGATGTCGTCTACTCTTATTACTCATTACTATTATTAAATATTTCAAACAGAGATTTTTGAGACATCAATTACTGACCAATTTATTCTAACGGTACCGTAAGTTTCAGTCCGAACCAAGAATAATAGGAAAAAACCCACTATCGAAACTGGAATTTGCTGAAAACCCGCGAATCAAAAGAAAAACCGAATAATTCAACGTTTACTGAGCTGCAAACGTCCAAAATAGCAAACGTTTGAATAGAAGGATTCACGCTCATGCTTTGAACACTTTAAATTAAAAATCCAGGCAATATTAAATGAAATTTTTGCAGAAAAAATTAAAAAACCAGGACAAACAAAATTGGGTTGACAACCAAATCAAAAATGAGTCTAACAGAAAATAGTATCTTTTGTATAAAAAATTAAAAACAATGAGAGTTCACTGGAAAACTGGGAGAGATATTGCGCTGTAAAAAGACGAATAAGAAAATTGCCGACAAAAAGAAACAACTAGAAACAAAAAGAAAAAACAATTACATTTTCGGACACTAATTGCTGCAAAAAGAAAGTCAATTAATATATCTTTTTCAAAATTTTCAGTCTTTGAACCGGGAAAGAATATGGTGCAAAATCTAACTTTACTGTCGAGCAGTGTCATGAGTTTAATCGGTTTTTTACTTCTGTCACAGAGAAATTGAACGAAAAATGTAATGGCAATTACGATCCTGACAAAAATGCGCAAGTGTGCTGTTCAATGTATATTCTAAATGTTACTAATGATGTGGTTGAAAAAATTGTAATGTCCCTGATAACAGAACACCCAAGTAACTGTTTTGAGATAAGTGTTTTCGTAATACGGTTTTTAATTTTCGGGGTTTTAGACACACTGACAATTGTATTAAACAAAGCACTGGAAGCACAAACGTTCACAGACTATTTGAAAAGAGCAGTTGTTGTCCCAATTTTCAAGTCGGGAAATGTATCTGAATCTAATAAATACAGACCCATTTCTTTATTACCTGCCATATCTAAAGTATTCGAAAAGATTATCTACATAAGTATGACCAGTTTTCTCAAACATACAAATCAACTGCACAACAATCAATTTGGTTTTCCACCAAGAAAGACAAATTGGTTGTTTAAATTTGAGTCAATTGAGGTTAGAAGCAAAAATCTATAGAAGAGTTACATTTATGTGAGCTATTGAGAACAATTACTAAAAACAAAAAGGAAAATAATGAGTGCAGTACAAAAAATGCTTTAGTGAGAACGAATGATTTGAAAAAGTTAAAACACAGAGAATTTATGCAAAACACATAAAATTTTATACGAAGGACCAATTGAAGTAAGATAATTTCAACAAGAGCGAGAAAACAGTGGGTTAAAATACTAAAATTTCAATTTCTTTTCACTGGATAAATGCCAAAAACGCAACCGATGAGCAAAATCTCTACAACATATTATAGACATAATAGGTTGTAGAGATTTCGCTCATCGGTTCCGTGATAGCGTTATATTAAGCAGTGATGATTTGCTAGAAGGTTTCTACTGAGCGTTCATTTCTTTTCGTGTTTTTACCAAACCAGATAACTGAAATGTATAAAGAAGCTAAATTTTCTGCTCCATGAGGCACTACATGACGAGGCAACTCTGCCTTTTGGAGTTTTCTTGGTTCAGTATGTGTGTACACAAAAAGTGTAAAAATATATCCATTTTTTTGTTTGTCTGTTTAGAAAACAATTTATTATTATTATTATGAATATTATTATTATTATTAATATTATTATAACAATAATAATTATTATTATTACTATTATTAATTTTATTATTATTATTATTACAATTATTTTTATTATTATTGTGGTGGAGGATGTATGAGATCAAGTATAGCACCTACTATTATAAACACTGTTAAACTATATTACTTGTATTATCATTCCATATGGAATGCAGTATCGTTGTGTTAGAACTTTGTTACACCGTTGCAGTAAACTTACTTACTCATGAACTTAATCTTTTCGTTGTATACATAAACTGTGAATTCTTATGGAGAGGTGTTGTCTGTCACATAAGCTTATGCTAACGTTGAGAGAAAAAAGCATAGTGCTTTTTTGCCAAACTGAATAGTGAAAAACAGTCTGAATTGACTCTTCGCAACTGATCTTTTGACCACTATCGTTTGCCATACAACATGGCGCAGTCAGCATTAACAAGTTCACCAATAGGCGTAGCCCTATTTTGAGAAAAAGGAGCACAACCTACAACAACATGGGAAAAATGGATAACAACAACAAAACTAGCCATTTAGGCAAAAGAGAAAATTCAGGTAGAAAAATTACTGCGACCAAAACCAACCGCAGAAGAATTAGATTACCCAAAAGAACCAATATACGAATCAGCACTTCCTGACCAAACAACAGCAGAAAAGAGACAGAGAGAATAAAGAAACATTAAAAGAAAAGTAGATCGGAAAAATCAATGTCAAGTAGTAGAGGACCAAAGTCCAATGATAGACAATTCAAAATGGGGCATAGTCGATAACAAAGTAAAAAGCTTAATTTATCTCTCACTCGGAAGAGAAGTTAAAAACATGTTTCATCAGCGCAATCCACACACAGAACTATCCAAATGTACAACAGATGCACTAGTAATACAACTATAGGACACATTTAATGAAATCAGAAACGAAACATTCGACAGATTCCAATTTTTTAGATGCACACAGAACCCAGGCGAATCACTATAACAACTCCACTCAAGAATAAAGCAAAAAGCAGCACTATGCAACTGGGAGGACCTAGAAGACAGCTTGTTCAAAAGTATCATTATACTGGGAATGTCGAACCTGCAGATCCAAATGGGTCTACTCTCAGAAGACAGAGACCCCCTAGAAACATTGCATTACGCAATCACAAGAGAAAGAGGACAAGAAAATCAACAACGGATAAGCAACACTCACGCAAAAAGTCCAAATGGATCCGGGATCAACCTAATACAACTCCCAACGCCATTCGAAAAATACCCCCACTTATGCACTTGCATAGGAAAATCAAAAAACCACATAGCAAAATCTACATTCCATAATTCATTCCACCCCACACAGCACAAGGGAAGACGAGTTCCACTCAATCTAATAGAAAACAAAGAAAGAGTATTAAATAAACTCTTAGAAGACAAATTCTCTGACGAATATTTTATCAGTCCAGTAATAATCACAGTAAAACACGACAAATCCATAAAAATAGTACTAGATTCAAAAAAACTAAATGAAGCTATTCACAAAAACAAATACCAGATGCAAAGTATAGACCACCTGATGGATACGATAGCATGTAAGATCAGCGAACCTAAACAAAAAACACGAACACTATAATTCTCAAAAATAGACCTGAAATACACATATAGAAAAGTCCCCTTACACGAAGAAACACAAAAACATTGCAACTTCAACATATTGGGAGGAAACGCTACAGGAACGTACAGATTCATAAAAGGCTTTTATGGACTAACAGATGTGCCAGCAACATTCCAAAAAATAATGGACTTTACACTAGCAAACATCAATTCAGCACACGCCTTTTTAGACGATATAATAATAAGAACTAAAGGAACACTTGCAAACCATGAAAGTGAACTAGATAAAGTACTCGCACGGTTAGACAAAGAAAACTCGTCGATAAGCCTACATAAACGCGAATTTGCGGTCACAGAAATAACATGGTTGGGATACAAAATAAATCCAGATGGAATAATACCAAAGGAACGAAAAACCGAAGCCATCATAAAAATGGACTCACCAAAAACCCTAAAACAACTGAGATCGCTAATGTGTAGCATACACAAAATCATTCCACCAAATAAAAAACGCAATCATACAAATAATAGAGAACAAGCACCGCACCGCACAACACCTAATAACGAAACTAGGCAACAAAATTGTCAAACAGGATAAGAACATCGGAGAGTTGAGATGCTTCAACAACAGCAAAACAAAAGTGGACTACTCAATCCAACTGGATTTAGTAACGGGCAACACAACAGCACGTAACTGCCAAATCCTCGTTGTCCCGCAAAACAAAGTGGACCTACTAGGCAGGGACACCCTCCAAAAACTTGGGATCGAACTAACCTGCAAAACACCAGGTGAGAAAATACATAACATACAACCAATACAAAACAACATTGCGAAATGGATATTCGAAAAATGCCCCCACTTATGCACCAGAATAGGAAAATCAAAAAACCACATAGCAAAATCCACATTCCATAATTCATTCCACCCTACACAGCACAAAGGAAGACGAGTTCCACTCCATCTAATAGACAAAGTAGAAAGAGAATTAAATAAACTCATAGAAGATAAACAAATAATTAATTTAGACAATTGCTCTGACGAATATTTTATCAGTCCAGTAGTAATCACAGTAAAACACGACAAATCCATAAAAAAACACTAGATTAAAAAAAAAAACTAAATGACGCTATTCACAAAAACAAATACCAGATGCAAAGTAAAGACCACCTGATGGATACGATAGCATGTAAGATCAGCGAACTTGAACAAAAAACAAGAACACTATACTTCTCATAAATAGACCTGAAATACGTATATAGAAAAGTCCCCTTACACGAAGAAACACAAAAACATTGCAACTTCAACATATTGGGAGGAAACGCTACAGGAACGTACAGATTCATAAAAGGCTTTTATGGACTAACAGATATGCCAGCAACATTCCAAAAAATTATGGACTTTACACTAGCAAACATCAATTCAGCACACGCCTTTTTAGACGATATAATAATAATAACTACAGAAATACTTACAAACCATGAAAATGAACTAGATCAAGTACTCGCCCGGTTAGACGAAGAAAACTTGGCAATAAGCCTACATAAATGCGAATTTGCGGTCACAGAAATAACATGGTTGGAATACAAAATAAATCCAGATGGAATAATACCAACGGAACGAAAAACCGTCAAAAAAATGGACCCATCAAAAAATCCTGAAACAACTCAGATCGCTAATGTGTAGCATACACCACTTACAAAAAATTATCCCCAACCTATCACAGATATCAGCACCACTCTGATATCAGACCATTACTTTCACATAAAGAAAAAATGAAAAACAACAAATTAGATTGGAATGAAGAACACACAAAATCATTCCACCAAATAAAAAACGCAATCATACAAATAATAGAAAACAAGCTCTTCGACACAAACCGAACAACAAGGGTCCGCTGCGACGCAAGTAAGGAAGGATTAGGAGCCCGCCTCGAACAAAAATACGATAATGGATGGCATCCAATCGCATACGCGAGTAGATTTTTAATCAATAACGAACAAAAATACAGCATAAATGAATTAGAGTTACTATCAGTAGTATGGTCACTAAAACACCTCAAATACAATTTATACGGGTCACGCCTCACACTCCAAACGGATCACCAAGCCCTATTATCAGCACTAAAAGACAATAGGGGAAAAACATATCAAAGCAGACTAACAAGATGGGTAGATAGACTTTTACCCTTTAATTTTTCAGCAGAACATACTGCAGGAAAAAACATGGGAATCACGGACTACTTCAGTAGACATCTGACCTTACCAGCGATACCAGTATCAAAAGACGAGAAAATTTTCGTCATTAACTTAATCGACTCATTCAAATTTATGCTAAAAAGAGCAGACAAAATTCATCCAATAGAATCGCAGCAAATATACCAGCTCAAAATGACGCAATACAGACAAGTGAACGAAAACAAACAAAGCAAACCGCTTTTAGCCAGTTTCGTAGCACAAAACAGTCGTTCTCTATTAATCCACTTTTGCTAAACTTTTGTACAAGAAATAAACCCAACATTAACACATTCGAACAACAAATTACAAACAGATTTCGTGGCCCAAACAAGAAAAACATGTCATCAATAGACCATACTAACACCCCATCAGACAATCCCCAAACTCCAAGTTCCATTACGCCCACCAAAGCCATTACCATCGGCACCCAAACAGACTGTATATCAAATATTGGACAAGGACTGAAACCACTGAATCCCCACATTGTCAAAAACCCTTTGACGAAATTACTCTCGAAAATTCCCCAGATTACTTACTAAACTTACATAAAGTTCTCGGTGAATCATTTATAGCGGAAGTAATCAAAAACGATACAAACAGCATCAAAATCCCGCAGACTTATATAGCTGCAAGATTGGAACGCAATCAAAAATTTTTAATAAATACTGGTACAGCCTCCAAAAGGATCTTTCGGTAAATCCAAATGGATGCATTCTCTATGATGGCAAAATGTATATCCCTTCCCAATTACAGAAAACAGTTATCGACTCAGTACACAAAACCCACCCAGGCGAAGCCGGCATGATTTACTTAGCCCAATTAATATGGTATCCGCAAATCCATTGGGACGTAGTAGCGCTAGCGCAAAGATGCAAACAGTGCACAAAGACAGGTAAAAACTTAAAACCCATCATTCCAAAAAACAAGCACACACCACTGCCAACACTATCAGAACCAAACAAAGAAATCCAAATGGATTTTGCAGGCCCAATAACGAACAACAACAGAGACACATATATATTAGTAACAATAGATAGATATTCCAGATACCCCCACGCGGACACATATAATAATTGTGACACAGATACAGCCATAAGCTACCTAAAAGAATACATAAAATTTCACGGAATACCAAGATCAGTAAGGTGCGACCAAGCACAAGCATTCAAAGCAAAAACTTTGAAATCTTCTGCAAAGACAACAACATAAGACTAATACTAGCTCCAACGGGAGATCACAGAGGCACAGGAATGGTCGAAAGACTATTACAAACCATAAAAAGAAGACTAGCAGCAATAAACGTAGATACCAATTGGTCAAAAGAAACACTAGCAAGCAAAATATCCGCTACAATAGAAAACATAAAACTGATACCAAACACAACCACAAAAATTACAGCATTCGAAATACACTTAGGCAGAAAACCAAACACACAAACAAGCAATATAGTCACACCCTAACAAGAAAAACCTCACATACAATAACATAAAGAAATTCTATTTAGACAAGAAGATCCTCAGACGCCCAATGCTCGACCAACAAGCAATGTGGAACTTTTCGGACTCCGAACCAAACCTGGACATACAGTACAATACGCCAGAAAACTCAGATGCGGAGTCGGACACAATTCCCCTAGCAAGACAAAGACAGTCCAAACGTAAGCAAATATCACCAATTAAGATAAGACCCGATAAATTAGGTATAACATTCGGAGATAAGACCTCCGTACTATTAAATAAAAGAAAACAAGTAGCCGGAAAAACACTAATGAGAAGAGCACCAGAACCAAGGGGAACATTAAAACCATTATGGAATATTATTCCAGATGGAACCATAACTGATTACACACCAACCAGAATATCAATCGACACACATAACAGAGCAAACACACGAATCCGAAAAAGTAATTTAGCTATAGCAACAGAAACATACCAAAAACTACACAACCACCACAATCACAAGAACACAAAACACCGCTAATACATTTCGTCGCATGTAAGACAGTGCGAGAATACAATAGAAATAGAGAGAAAATACTTAAATTCTGTTTAGAGGAAAAGAAACTGCTCCAGAGGGAAGCACAACTGACAGGAACACAGCTTGTTATGGAACAAAATAAACCCGGCACCCATGCGAGAGCACCCGAAGCACAAGAAGAAGGACCCACGAGGGCAGGCCAGGAACATCTTACATGGAAAGCAACCAGCCCTTACAACAGCAAGCAGGACCATCCAACAAAAAACCCAACAGGAACTCCCAAAAACTACGAACGAAAAACAAAGGCACTCTCACCATCCAAAAAGACGATTCGACCAACAAAAAATAAGACGTCAGCATTCGAGCAAAGAGCGAAAGAGGCGGCAATCGCACAGACTAAACTCACACTTGCAAGGAAAAGACTACAGCAACCGGAACAGAAGCAACATGCACTAATCCATATGGATGCTAACCAACTCTAAAACAATTGAGATAAAAAATCTCGCTTCAGACTCAACAACATCAAGTCCTATGGGTATAGTAACCTCATCGTCCCCAAATGACTTCATGACTAAATCCCCAAAAAGAAACATCGAAAACGTGGTAGACCGAATCAAAGCGAACAACAAAGCACGGGAGGAACAAACCACAAAAGATACAGACACAGACACAGACTACGCAAACATCATAACAATAAAGAAAGCAGACCCACCAAAAGTCTCCACACAGGACAACATCGCCACACAGCAGAATCCCACAACTCCACAACCACAACACTCATCAACACCAAACCAACAGACAGACCACCAGCACCACCAAACTGCACAACATGACTCAACTTCAGACATCGAAAACGAACCACAAACACGACGGCAAGTGAAAACACACAAAAAACTCACGACAACGACATCAACACTATCCCAGCAACCAAGACCTCGGAACAAAGCCAAATCTCATCCCTCAATACAGAGGATATGGAGGAACTTAACAATATAAAATTCGACTAATATCAATTTAATAGCAGGCGAAGTGTGGTGGAGGATGTTTGAAACCAAGTATAACACCTGCTATTATAAACACTTTTAAACTATATTACTAGTATTATCATTCCAAATGGAATGCAGCATCGTTGTGTTAGAACATTGTTACACCGTTGCAGTAAACTTACTTACTCAAGAATTTAATCTTTTCGTTGTATACATAAACTGTGAATTTTTATGGACAGGTGTTGTCTGTCACATAAGCTTATGCTAACGTTTCGAGAAAAAAGCATAGTGCTTTTTGCCAAACTGAATAGTGAAAAACAGTCTGAATTGAATCTTCGCAACTGATCTTTTGACCGCTATCGTTTACCATACAACAATTATTATTATTTTTTATTATTATTATTATTATTATTATTATTATTATTATTATTATTATTATTATTGTCAAGAAGGCAATTTGAATATGCGATCTGTCGTGTAATTTGAGGATTTAAACTGTTCCGAAAAGGGGATGACCAAACCAGTTGGTTATCTGTATTTATGTTTGAGGATGATGTTGACGGTACACTTGATGTATCTATTTCTTGTCTCATATGAGTTTCGCTCATTTCTAATGGAAAATCAGAATGTGCGGTAACATTTAATTGGCCACGAGGCGACCGTATCATAACGCTATCTTTTCTCGTCTGCACTCTCTCAATGTGTTATTAACACTTTTTCTGTATAACAGACAGGTTGCTGCAAAAGAGCAACTAACACCAATTGATACTTATTTACAAAGACAGTATTTAAATAACATATGCGTAAAGTGTTTATACGTAGATAGTTTAAAGCTTGGTTTCTAACTCCTTCACACTGGATATTCCTGTATCACATTTCCTCCTCTCTAGAATGAAACTTTGTGTTACAGTGTTTCATTTAGTGCTTCTAGATCTTCTGAGTTTATATCCGATATCTCACTGACTGGGGATAATGGGGGTGTGCAGTATTCTTGAGATGTCGTGCTGCTTGTGTTTGGCTTTTTCTACCAGTTGGTCTTCCTTGTTGTTATTGTCCTGTGCTTTTGTGACGTGTTTGTCTACCAGTTGGTCTGCAATGTTGTTGTTGTTGATACTTGTGTCCAGTGTGGTTGGTTCTTCTGTATCTTTACCAATTGGTTCTTGTGATACCTGTTTGTTGTTTTCTGTCGACGTGTTTTTAGTATTATCCTGCTCTGTAGTCTCTGATTTTTGTGGTGCTGGAATGATTGAGATTAAGTTTGCCAGCTCTCTTTCTAATTTTTCTTGTACCTGTTGGAAGTTGACAACTCGTTCTTCTTCGATTTGCTGGTTATTATCTGCATCCAGGAATATAACCTGTGGGTTTTTGAATTTTGCTGTGTTGTCGTTTAGCTTGTGGATCTTTTTGACTGCTTTGTCAATTCTTCGGGTCGATCTATTGTAGTTGAGGTTGGGCCTCGTGTTTGTTATAAGTTCCGTGCTGTCTTGACACGTTTGTACTGGTGGACTGTCTGGTGAAGTAATCATGAATTCTTTTGGGTCACTTGATGCAATGATTATTTGCGGTTTGTTACTTTCTTCGACTTCATAAGTTATCGTGTTGGCTGAATGTTGCAGTGCGTTCATATCCACTTGGATGAATGACCTATTTAGCTCATGTTCCTCACTGCTTTGTAGGGCCATTAACTTAGAGCGTTGTTCGAAGATCTCTCCCGGACTTGACTTGGGTGTTCGCGGTTGTTTCTTTGATTCGCTCTGCTTTGACCGATTTTGGTTCCTGGGAGGTGACGGGCTTTTTGTTTTCTGTTGTTGTTTTAAATGATTTTGTGTTGCTACTCTTCTCACTTTTGCTGGGCTCCAATTGGTTGGCTGAGTTCTGGGGCGCGTGTTTCTGGAGCTCGGTCGACGGATTTTTGCTTCACCATTTGGTTGTACTGCCTTTCCTGTTTTCTTTTGTTGTTTCGCTTCTTCAAAGCAGAAGTTTTTAATTTTTTTTTTGGTTTTTTTATATTCACCAACTGTTTTACATGCGACCATGTGTATTAGTCTTGGTTTTTGTTGTTCTGTTGTTATTTCTGGGATTTGTTCTTGTTCATTTACTATGGCTAAATCACTTTTTCTTATTACTGTGTTTTTCCTAAGTGGGGTGTCTATGGTTATTGTGTGTGGTGTGTAGTCAGTGATGGTGCCGTCTTGTATTATGTTCCATTGTGGTGCCAGTGTGTGTCGTGGTTCTTTTGTTTTTCTTGTAAGAGATTTTCGTGCGATGTTTTTGCGTGTTTTTCTGAATTTTGTTGTTTTGTCTCCAATTGTGAAGTGAATTTCAGATGGGTATATCTTACGTGGCGACTTTTGCGTTCTGGGTGCTAATGCTGGAGGTACATTCTCCGAGTCGCCGCTGGAAATTACTTCCGGTTGTCCCTGATTGCCAGTTGGTGATGTGTTTGGATGTGCGGGTGATTGCTGGCCTTCGTCATCGCTGTCGCTTCGGTACCTAATGTCTAGGTCTTCTTCTGACTCCCTGTCCCGCTTCCAGATTTCCTCCATCGTGAGAGCATTCTGTTTGAGTAGCTTTTTGTCTAAACAATATTTTGTTAAGTTTTTGTATGTGAGGTTTTTGTGTGATGCTTTTGTCGTTATGTTTGATAATTTTGTGTTTGGTTTTCGAAGTGTGCTTCGAATGGGGATATTTTTGTTGTGGTATTGGGTATTAGTCTGATGTTTTCGATTATGTTTGCTAACCTATTGGCTAATGTTGTGTTAGAGCAGTTTGGTTCTATGTCTAATACCGCTAATCTTCTTTTTATTGTTTTAATTAATCTTTCGACCATACCAGTACCTCTATGATCACCAGCTGGTGCTAATACTAGTTTTATGTTTTTGTTTTTGCAGAAAATATCAAATTATTAAGCTTTAAAGGCTTGTGCTTGGTCGCATCTAATTCAACCTGGTATTCCTTGTCCTTTGCAGTAGCTTTCAAGGTATTCTATAGCTGTGTTTGTGTCGCAGTTGTTAAATATTTCAGCATGTGTGTATCTTGAAAGTCTATCGACTGTAACTAATATATAATTATTCTGTGTGTTATTCTTATATGGAATTGGGCCTGCAAAGTACATTTGTATTTCTTCGTTTGGTTCTGCTAGTGATGGTAATGAGCCTAAATTTGTTGTTGGGGTTATTGGTTTTAGGTTTTTACCTTTTTCGATGCAGTGTCTGCAGCTCTGCGCCTGTGCGACAATCTCGCTGTGTATGTGCGGGTATCATACAAGTTTTGCTAGCTCAAGCATACCCGCTTGGCCTGGATGTTTGCTATGTATAGTTTGAAGGACCATTGGTCTCAGTTTTGCCGGGATAACTAATCGGTTGTCATATAAAAGACAACCTGATGGAGTAACAGATAGATCGCGGTAAATTTTATGGAATACTGGGTTAGCTTTCTTTAATCTTGGCCAGTCTTGTTTTTCAACTAGATCAATGATTGGCCCCAAGTCCTTCTTTGAATTTTCCGCCATGAATTCCTCGTTAAATACTCTCATAAAATTCATTCGATATTCCGGCGTGGGGGTGTTGTCAATTGCCGTAAATAGTTCGGCGTGTTTATCCGGATTAAGTACAGTTAGGCCTTTGCCTTTGTTGGAGTCCGGGTCTGTTTGCGTGCTAATGTCGCGCATTGTTTTGTTTGAATTTTTTGTCTCCATTGGAGAATTGTTTTTATTGGTGGCGCGGAAGCGTTTTTTGATAGGGATGTCAAATGTGTTTAATTTTGGGCAAGCGCGAGTTGTAATAGCGATTAATTTTGGTTTTATTCGTGATAATAAAGAGTGAGATGAATGAAGCGACTTGTTTCTAGAGTTAGTATGGCAAAAAGCGCTGTCTTTAGTGTGTGTATTCTCTTTAGTGTGTGTAACGTCATTTCGTTCATTTTGAACTGAGCTCTCCGATTGGTTAAATTTACCAGTTGGTTTCTTTGAGCCAAGTGGAGTTATGTTTTGTTTCAGAACGGCGTGTTTAATTTCCTCCATCAAGTTTATTACAAACTTTTCATCGTCCTCGTTTATTGGTGTTGGAGACCCTGATGGTTGTCTGCTTAAGTAGTCAGCAAACCCCATGTTTTTCCCCGGTATATGTTCTATTATGATATTAAATGGTAGTCTATCTACCCTATCTCGATAATCGGCTTTGGTATGTTTTATATCCTCTGTTGTTTTTAAATGCTGAAAGTAGGGCTTGGTGATCCGTTTGTAGAGTTAATTTGTTACCGTAAAGGTAATACTTGAAATGTTCTAGTGCCCATACTATAGCTAATAGTTATAGTTCATTTGTGCTGTATCTTTCTTCTAGTTTATTCAAAAACATGCTGGCATATGCAACTGGTTTCCATATGTGACCGTGTTTTTGTACCAAGCAGGCCCCCAGCCCTTTTTTGCTTGCATCGCTCTTTACTCTTGTATCTTTGCTTATGTCAAAGTGTTTATTTTCCGTGATGTTTATTATTTGTTTTTTGATATTCTCAAATGCTTTAGTGTGTTTTTCTTTCCAGTCTAATTTATTTTGTGCTTTTGTGTTGCTTTTTGATAATAGTGGTCTTAAAGGTTCGGATAGTTCTGATAGTCTTGGTGTAAATTTTATCAAGTGGTGTATGCATCCCATGAATGATCTGAGTTGTTTTAGTGTTTTGGGTGTTTCTAGTTTGTTTATTGATTCGCACTTCTTTTTGGTAGGTGTTATACCGGTTGGTGTTATTTCGTAACCTAGCCAAGTTATTTTTTTCTTAGCAAATTCGCATTTTTGTAATTTTATTGCTAAGTTTTCTTTGTCCAGTAGGTATAATATTTTGTCTAGTTCTTTTTCGTGATCTGTTATGTTGCCTTTGGTTATTTCTAGAATGTCATCTAGGAATGGAAATTTGTTGTGACAGTTTCTTAATGTGACATCTATGGTTTTTTGAAATGTTGCTGGCATGTCTGTTAGTCCGTAAAAGCCATTTAGGAATCTTTAAGTGCCTGTTGCTTTTCCTCCTAATATGTTAAAATTGCAGTGTTTTTTCAGTTGTGCGTCTAGAGGTATTTGGCTATATGCGTATTTCAGATCTATTTTTGAGAAGTAGAATGTTCCTTGTTCTGTGCTCCGTTCGGAAAAATAATTTGCTACTGCATCTATGAGGTGGTCGATGCTTTGCATCTGGTATTTGTTTTTGTGGATTGCGTCGTTTAGTTCTTTTGAGTCAAGTGCAATTTTGACGCTTTTGTATTTTTTGACTGTAATTACTACAGGGCTTATGAAGTATTCGTCTGAGCATTTCTCAAGTCTCATTATTTGCATGTCCTTGATTAATTTTTCTATTTCTTGTTCTACCCTTTCTAGCAAATATAATGGGACTCGTCTACCTTTGTGTTGTGTTGGGGTAAATTTTTCTTTGAAAGTTGACTTTGCCATATGGTTTTCTGAGCGTCCTAGGCGCGTACATAAGTGTGGATATTTTTGGAATATCCATTTTATGATGTTTTGTTCTGTTGATGCATCCGATATTAAGCCAATGGTCTTACCAGTTGGTTTTGTTGCTGTTAGGTAGATTCCTAGTTGTTGTAGGATGTCTCTGCCCATCACAGAATGCGGTAGATGCTTAACCAGTAGGATGTCACAGTTTTTTGCCGTCCATGCTCCTGACTTGAGCGTGATGTGCAGTACCCCTGATATCTTTATCTCCTGATTGTTGAAACATTTATATCTTGATTTCTCGTCAAATGTTGTTATTCTGCTTGCTTTGTTTTTGTTTGTGATGTCTTTTGGTTTTGCATGCTCCATAAATGAACGAGGTGAGCCTGTGTCTGCTAACCAATCCATTACTATGTTGTTGCATCTAGTTTTGACCCAACATTCACCTCCTGCTCCTTTGTTAAACGATATGCTGTTAATTTTTCTCAGTACCACTGGTCTTATTGTGTTCACCCGTGACCAGTCTTCCTTCAGTTCTTTTATGTAAAGTGCAGCTTCTGCGTCAACTGTGTCCTCTTCTGTTTCCTCTTCTTCGACGCACTTTTCTTGTTCTTTCACATGTCGAACTCTTCTTGTTTGTGGGGTGCTTTGTTGTTATATGTTTTTTCTGTAGTCTTGTCTAAATTGTATGTTTCTTCTTTCAGGCATTGGTGCTTTGCACATCGATGTGAAATGGCCGATCTTTTTACATATTTTGCAAGTGAAGTTTTGGGCTTTGCACATGTTTAGATGGTTTTTTATAAATGCTTGTCCACATTTATAACATGGCTCTATTTTTCCAGTTGGTGGTTTAAATAGTATTGGTTGTTGTTTTGTGCGTTGTGGTAAGTATGTTCTTGGCTTGTTTCTGATATACGATACTTGTGACCGACTGGTATTGTTTGTGTGTGCTCTCAATATCTCCTGTTGATTTGCTTGTCCCCTCTCTCTGTTGATGGCGAAGTTGAGTACTTGCTGTGGCGTTCTCACTTCTGATAAAAGATCCATTTGAATTGATGTGTTCATCATATTCGATATGAAGAGGTCCTTTACCAGATCTTCCTCCAAGTCTTTGAATTTGCAGAGGGCACCTGCTTCTCTTATTCTACTTTAAAATGTCTCTAGTGATTTGTGTGATTGTTGCATAGATTTGAAGAGTTTGAATCTGTCAAATGTGGTGTTTCGCGGAATGGTGAATGTGATATTGAGTTCGTGAAAGAGTTCGTGTGTGGTGCACTTTTCTATTTGTGTATGTGGGTTTTTCTGGCGATAATTTCTTCTTGCTTCGGCTCCAAGTGATAAGTAGATCAGGCTTTTAACATTTGTATCCGCTTCATCCCACGGTATTCTGTCTACTAGTGCTCCTTTACGTTCTATTACTTTGCATTCGTTCTCAAAGTCTACTCTCCTTCTTTCGTTTCTCTGCTCTCTATTTCTTGCTTCGTCTTCTGTCTCTCCTTCAAATTCCTCTTCGTATGTTGGTCGTGTGGGGTAGAATAAATCTGTGGGTTGTGGTTTCAGTTTGAGTAACTTGTCTTTTTCGATGCTGTCGCGTGCCATTATCGCCATTTTTAGTGTGGAGAACCATTGTCTCCATTCTTTTGGGGGTGTTGCTCCGGATTCCCAAAACGGGTTTACTCCTAATGGGGTTTTAGCTGACTGCGCCATGTCAGGAAGGCAATTTGAATATGCGATATGTCGTGTAATTTGAGGATTTAAACTGTTCCGAAAAGGGGATGACCAAACCAGTTGGTTATCTGCATTTATGTTTCAGGATGATGTTGACGGTACACTTGATGTATCTATTTCTTGTCTCATATGAGTTTCGTTAATTTCTAATGGAAAATCAGAATGTGCAGTAACATTTAATTGGCCACGAGGCGACCGTGTCATAACGCTATCTTTTCTCGTCTGCACTCTCTTAATGTGTTATTAACACTTTTTCTGTATAAGAGACAGGTTGCTGCAAAAGAGCAACTAACACCAATTGGTACTTGTTTACAAAAACAGTATTTAAATAACACATGCAAAAAGTGTTTATACGTAGATAGTTTAAACCTTGGTTTCTAACTCCTTCACACTGGATACTCCTGTGTCATAATTATTATTATTATTATTATTATTATTATTCTTATTATTATTATTATTATTATTATTATTATTATTATTATTATTATTATTATTATTATTATTATTAGTATTATTAATATTATTATTATTATTACTATTATTATTATTATTATTATTTTTTTTTTATTATTTTTATTATTACTATTATTATTATTATTATTATTATTATTATTATTATTATTATTAATATTATTATTATTATTATTATTATTATTATCATTATTATTATTATTATTATTATTAGTATTATTATTATTATTAGTATTATTATTATTATTATTATTATTATTATTATTATTATTATTATTATTATTATTATTATTATTATTATTATTATTATTGTTATTATTATTATTATTGTCTTCATTATTATTATTATTTTTAATATTGTTTTTATTAATATTATTATTATTATTATTATTATTAATATTATTTTTATTATTATTGTTATTATTATTATTGTTTTTATTATTATCAATAGATTATGTTACAGATTTTTAAGTTTAGAATCAAATCTGTTTTGATGAAACTCCATGTCTTTGTTCACGCTCTAAGACCATTGACAATGTTTGTTAAATTTGTTTTCATCTTCAATTTTAAATGCCATTTGTTACTACCCAGGTTGCCCGAACTTGGAAAACTTGGTAAGGCCGTAGTACGGCACCGTATAAGTCTTGAATGAAAACCGTACTAAGATCTTGTAAAGTTGACTACGGTCCGTAATACGGCCGTAATAAGTTTTCTAAGTTACCGTATTAAGGCCGTATCAAGATCAATAAGGTGCCGTACTAAGGCCTTACCAAGATTAATAAGGTTTTTAAGGTAAAATAAAAGCTGGAAAATTGTCGGAAAAGGCTCCAGTCAAGTTGAAAAACTGACTTTTTGAGACTTTTCCAGTATGTTCTGGGTGTGTTTCCCTCCTCCTTTCTCATCCGGGCTGGGGACCGGCTACGGCGGAGTTACAAACAAAAGCTATAGGAGAATTGAGCAGAGCACTAGATAAAAAAACTAGGCTCGAAAAGCTCTCTCTTAAACAGACAATTTTAAGATAAAATAATACATGGAAAATTGTCGGAAAAGGCTCCAGTCACGTTGAAAAACAGACCTTTTGAGACTTTTCCCGTATGTTCTGGGTGTGTTTCCCTCCTCCTTTCTCATCCGGGCTGGGGACCGGCTACGGCGGAGTTACAAACAAAAGCTATAGGAGAATTGAGCAGAGCACTAGTTAAAAAAAAACTAAGCTCGAAAAGATCTCTCCAAAACCAACAACTTTAAGAACAAGCTAAACTAAAAATTCATTTTGCACTTTGACCCAGAAAAAAGTGGGACTACTATATTGCTTTTCTTTAGCATTCGACAACTCTAGGACCAGATTGGAAAAAAAGACGTTTTAAAATAAAATTTTCAAATAAGCGAACAACCTCAACTAAAAGACGAACTTTTTTCTACAAAACTAAACTAAAAATTCTTTTTGCACTTGGACCCAAACAAAAAGTGGGACTCCTACGTTGCTTTTCGTTAGCATTCGACAACTCTAAGACCCGATTGGAAAAAAAGACGTTTTAAAATAAAATTTTCAAATAAGCGAAAAACCTCAACTAAAATACGAACTTTTTTCTATACAAGCCAAACTAAAAATTCTATTTGCACTTGGACCCACACAAAAAATGGGACTACTACATTGCTTTTCTTTAGCATGCGACAACTCTAAGACCCGATTGGAAAAAAAGACGTTTTAAAATAAAATTTTCAAATAAGCGAAAAACCTCAAATAAAAGACGAACTTTTTTCTATACAAGCCAAACTAAAAATTCTTTTTGCACTTGGACCAAAACAAAAAGTGGGACTCCTACGTTGCTTTTCGTTAGCATTCGACAACTCTAAGACCCGATTGGACAAAAAGACGTTTTAAAATAAAATTTTCAAATAAGCGAAAAACCTCAACTAAAATACGAACTTTTTTCTATACAAGCCAAACTAAAAATTCTTTTTGCACTTGGACCCACACAAAAATGGGACTCCTACGTTGCTTTTCGTTAGCATGCGACAACTGTAAGACCCGATTGGAAAAAAGACGTTTTAAAATAAAATTTTCAAATAAGCGAAAAACCTCACCTAAAAGACGAACTTTTTTCAAGACAAGCCAAACTAAAAATTCTTTTCGCACTTGGACCAAAACAAAAAGTGGGACTCCTACGTTGCTTTTCGTTAGCATTCGACAACTCTAAGACCCGATTGGAAAAAAGACGTTTTAAAATAAAATTTTCGAATAAGCGAAAAACCTCAACTAAAAGACGAACTTTTTTCTATTACAAGATCAACCGAAAATTCTTTTTGCACTGGGACCCACACAAAAAGTGAAACTCCTACTTTGCTTTTCGTTAGCTCTCGACAACTCTAAGACCCGATTGGAAAAAAAGACGTTTTAAAATAAAATTTTCAAATAAGCGAAAAACCTCAAATAAAAGACGAACTTTTTTCTATACAAGACAAACTAAAAATTTTTTTTTGCACTTGGACCCAAACAAAAAGTGGGACTCCTACGTTGCTTTTCGTTAGCATTCGACAACTCTAAGACCCGATTGGAAAAAAAGACGCTTTAAAATAAAATTTTCAAATAAGCGAAACACCTCAACTAGAAGACGAACTTTTTTCTATACAATTTAAACTAGAAATTCGTTTTGCACTTGGGCCCACACAGAAAGTGGGACTCCTACATTGCTTTTCGTTAGCATTCGACAACTCTAAGACCCGCTTGGAAAAAAAGACGTTTTAAAATAAAATTTTCAAATAAGCGAAAAACCTCAACTAAGAAACGAACTTTTTTCTATACAAGATAAACCGAAAATTCTTTTTTGGCACTGGGACCCACACAAAACGTGGGACTCCTAGGTAGCTTTTCGTTAGCTCTCGACAACTCTAAGACCCGATTGGAAAAAAAGACCTCTTAAAATAAAACTTTCAAATAAGCGAAAAACCTCAACTAAAAGACGAACTTTTTTCTATACAAGCTAAACTAAAAATTCTTTTTGCACTTGGATCCACAAAAAAAGTGGGACTTCTACGTTGATTTGCGTTAGCATTCGACAACTCTAAGACCCGATTGGAAAAAAAGACGTTTTAAAATAAAATTTTCAAATAAGCGAAAAACCTCAAATAAAAGACGAACTTTTTTCTATACAAGACAAACTAAAAATTTTTTTTTGCACTTGGACCCAAACAAAAAGTGGGACTCCTACGTTGCTTTTCGTTAGCATTCGACAACTCTAAGACCCGCTTGGAAAAAAAGACGTTTTAAAATAAAATTTTCAAATAAGCGAAAAACCTCAACTAAGAAACGAACTTTTTTCTATACAAGATAAACCGAAAATTCTTTTTTGGCACTGGGACCCACACAAAACGTGGGACTCCTAGGTAGCTTTTCGTTAGCTCTCGACAACTCTAAGACCCGATTGGAAAAAAAGACCTCTTAAAATAAAACTTTCAAATAAGCGAAAAACCTCAACTAAAAGACGAACTTTTTTCTATACAAGCTAAACTAAAAATTCTTTTTGCACTTGGATCCACAAAAAAAGTGGGACTTCTACGTTGATTTGCGTTAGCATTCGACAACTCTAAGACCCGATTTGAAAAAAAGACGTTTTAAAATAAAATTTTCAAATAAGCGAAAAACCTCAACTAAAAGACGAACTTTTTTCTATACAAGATAAACCGAAAGTTCTTTTTGCACTGGGACTCACACAAAAAGTGGGACTCCTACGTTGCTTTTCGTTAGCTCTCGACAACTCTAAGACCCGATTGGAAAAAAAGACCTCTTAAAATAAAACTTTCAAATAAGCGAAAAACCTCAACTAAAAGACGAACTTTTTTCTATACAAGCCCAACTAAAAATTCGTTTTCCACTTGGACCCACACAAAAAGTGGGACTCCTACGTTGCTTTTCGTTAGCATGCGACAATTCGCAGAGCAGATTGGAAAAAAAGATGATTTAAAATGAAATTTTCAAATAAGCGAAAAACCTCAACTAAAAGACGAACTTTTTTCTATACAAGCTAAACTAAAAATTCTTTTTGCACTTGGACCCACACAAAAAAGGGACTCCTACGTTGCTTTTCGTTAGCATTCGACAACTCTACGACCCGATTGGAAAAAAGACGTTTTAAAATAAAATTTTCAAATAAGCGAAAAACCTCAACTAAAAGACGAACTTTTTTCTATACAAGCTAAACTAAAAATTCTTTTTGCACTTGGACCCACACAAAAAAGGGACTCCTACGTTGTTTTTCGTTAGCATTCGACAACTCTAAGACCCGATTGGAAAAGAAAGATGTTTTAAAATAAAATTTTCAAATAAGCGAAAACAAAGAAAAAAGATGCAATTTCACTTTATGTCCCAAATCTGTCGTGACCATAAGTGTACAGACTGTGTAGACTATTGATCCCCGGTCATATGTTATTCGATTTTGCTCTAGGTGCCGAAGCAAAGTAAACATTACTATCCATTTTTTGAAAAACGATTTTCAAAACTCCTAACATTTCTTGCAAAATAAGAAAATTGAAATTGTTACGCTAATTTCAGTTCAAATAATTGGTACGGTCGAGTTAACACCATAAACGGCGGAAAAAACTAAAATATCGTAGTTTCAACAGATCTCTAAATTTAGAAAAATTTCGAGAGAAGACTTTTCAAAACAGAGAGAAAGCCTTTCTTTTACTGGAGTCTTTTCAGGCATATTTATGGTCTTTTTTGAGCTTAGACACGTCTACTAGTGATAACTAACCAATCCCGAACGTCAGAGGGCCGAAATAAATCCAACTTAGAAAAATATTTTCTTAAAAAAGGCTATATTTTAGAGGAGTCCGTACACCTAATAAAGCTAACATGGAAACTCAATAAAAAGAAGCAATACCACTTTGTGACCCAATTCTGTCGCGTCAATAGGTGTACAGACTGGATAGACTAATGATCAACGGTCAAAGGTTACGCAATTTTGCTATAGGTGCAGAAAAAATGTAAAAATTGCTCTCCATTTTTTGAAAAATGATTTTTCTTCAAAAATCCTAACATTTCTTGCAAAAATTGAAAACTGAAGGAATTTTTAAAATAGTTGCAGTTTTAATAATTGGTACTGTCGAGTTAACACCATATATGGCGGAAAAACTAAAATATCGTAGATTCAACAGATCTCTAAATTTAGATGAGTTTCGAGCGAAGACTTCCCAAACATAAAGAAAGCCTTCCAACCGGTTCCGAACGTAATAAAGCGATGCAAATCACAATTACATAGAGTCCAGATACAAAAAAAAATATTATATTACCACCTACATCTCAAAAAGAACACTGAGAAGATTTCTTGATTCATAAGAATTTTTTTGCTAGAACATACCTCAGCATAATTTTTGACTGAAAGGTCGCAACCGTCACAATCTCTACGGTTCAATCAAAAATACTTCAATCTAGAGAGATTTTGACGAAAAAAAGAGTACAAATAAGTGAATGACAAAAAGGTGTTTAAGAACAGTCAAAAAAAATTAACAGTGTATTGAACAACAAAGTAAAATTGAGCATCGAATTAATCATGTTCGAAATGATCAATCAATACAGACAGGAAAATTTTATTATCAATGTCAATACGCATAAATTTATTTGAAACGTCATTCAACGGGATTCTTTTCTGAAAACCAGAGTATTTAACTTCTACGAAACACAAAACTTCTGTCTCTTCGGTGCACTTTTTGTTGGAAAAGTAGTTGACAACACTGAATACATTCACCAAGCACGTAGTTTCGTCTGATTTCTGGAACACAACGATTTCACCAAACCCTTCATTGAAATCCTGCTTGAAGCTAACATGCGCATTGTTGTTTGTAAAATAACTGAGAGAGTCCAGATTGAGAGTACGAACAGACATGGTTGAAAACAAACTGACATCATTAGGATCGAAGTGAAGCGGGAGCGAGGTTGTGTCAACAATTTTTTTTTCAGAGAAAGTTTTAGTTGTCCGAAGGCTATTAGCAAAATGTACTAAATTGTCTTTCCGTAATTCGGTAAGAAGAAGTTTTTTACGACGAATATACCGCTCAATTATCAAATCAAGATGGTTGACAGTTCCTGTAAACGGCTTACTAAGCATGTTGTTAGCCGATTCGAACATGAAAGCAGACGTTGACCACAACGGACCAAAATTTTTCACCTGCCAGCATGAATGCGTTAAGTAATGCACATTTATGGTGAAACAAAATTCGTCGAACTGTGATTGAGTCTTGTCTAGAAATTTCTCGAGAAGTTTTTCAGCTGGCTTTGTATGAGCTGTGTCAGTTAAAAGAAGACGAATCGCATAGCTGAGACACATAAACCGTTCAAAAGTTTCTGAGCAAGTATAAAATTGGAAAAGAATTGGGCCCAAATACAAAAGCCAATCCTTGCACTCACTTGCTTTGAAATTGGGAAGGTCGGAAAGACTTCTTGGAGATCTTCTTATTTCATACGGAACCTAATTAAAAAAAGATGTGATCACAAAAAACTGAAAGCTCAAAAAAAATCAACTCACTTTAAGATTCTTGACAACTCTTGTTATTTCTTTTCTTGAAGATCCTTTGATTTCTTTGCAAATTAGGTCAAGAACTGTTCGAGCAACTCCGAGCGCAATCTGATGCATATAATCAATGGGCATCGATAAAGGGAGACTCGGAAGAATTGCATTCAATGCACTGACGCCTTTAACGCCTTTCCAGTTCTTTAGAGAAGGATGCTTCTCAATGAACTCAACATTACCGCGATACTCGTTCACTGTTCTCATTTGTGATTTTATATTCGGATAGAAGTGGGTGTTCCCAAACCGCTTCCCTTCATTATAGCAGTAACAACAGCCAAAATACCCATTGAAAGAGGTCCAATTAAGTACGGAGTAACGAGCTGGAGTATCGGCAACGAGAAGCACAGGATTTAGAGTTACCGTGTAAATTGTTCCTGCAAGCTCCAGAGTCGTTGGTTTTAATTGATCACCAATAGCCTGCAAAAAAAAAATTGAAAAAAACTTGACATGACTTGAATAGAAAATTAGTACGCAAGCAATAACCTTGAAGAAAGAGGTCCATTGAGGTTTCTCTTTACCAAACCAAAGCCCGGCTAATATTATGTTCTTGAAAGCAGACCGCAAAATTGGTGGCAAATTTGCGACTGCAATCCAAACTGGCCAAAGAGTATTGTTTCGAGACTGAATGACTTTTACACCGTCAGTATTCAGAATCAGAAATACTTTCAATTTATTAGAAATTCGATCAAAAGCGTCAGGCAAAATGAGATTGGCCATTGCCTTTGTTAGCGTTATAATTTACAATATGCGTAAAATTCAACTTCAGTAGCATTTCAATTTCTTCCACAAAATTTAAAACACGCCATTCGCCTCCAGCTAACGCTTCGGACTTCAAAATTTGCTGACGTGCTATCCGAGCGTTGCGATTTTTCAAGGTCTTGAAAGACGGAATTGTACAATCAGGATACGAAAGACGGATTAATCTCAACCATTCACCGGCTTCTTTATCAGAAGTCCCGTGCTTCGTTACAATACTTTCAACACAATGGACAAAATTATCCAGCGAAGTTTTTGAGTTGCCATCGATCAATTGAAAATATTCCACTTCTTCGTTTTCGGAAGAGCTAGATTCCTCAGAAGCAACACGAGCCGGATTTTCACAGTCATTACTGCTAGAGAAAAAAACGTTTGATGAATCATGGGAGGCATTGCTAAGACCTTCATTAGCAAAATCGTTATCACCCACCACCGTCGTCATCTCAGTTTCACTGGAAACATCGCTGTCCGAGACTTCAGCATCAACAAGCCTTAAGTCCACCCAGCATGTCTTCTTAGGAGTGCTTTGTACTGCAGGTTGTCGATACTTCCGTTTGAAGTTTCTCATCCTAAACAAACACTGAGTCCTCTGAAGGGCCAGAGGTGAACCAGCTGCAATAGGCGATAATTCAATTTGTGTTCTTGTTGTGCTTAGTACAGGCGTGCTGACATCAACATGCAAATTAGTATGAACACACAAACAATCTCTGTTGCCTGGTCCAAAGAAGCTGGCACCATAGAAGGACAACAGCTCGGTTTGAGGTGGAATTTCCTGTCTTGTGATAATTTGAACAGCTTTCCTGCCATTGATTTCAATAGCTACGTAGTCACAATTGGGTACGCAACTGTGATTCAAAAAACGTGCCGGTCCAACCATCACACGGCTCAAACCCGAACCTTCTCGAGGTGCCATTATGGAGAGATTTGAGAAGGTACTTTTATCTTTTTTCGGAATTTTTTCCAGATAACCGAACAACGAAATTCGCTGACCTTTCGGAAGCAATTTTTCCCCCTCATAGTGCAGCCCATATCCACCAAAAGAATCTGCCCTTAAACTACAGTTTTCAACTTTCATTTGGTGATAGGCCTTTTTTAACAAATCATGCGTTCTTTTGACAATTGAACTTGAATTCTTCAGAGCATCGTAATCTTCTTGGGAAATGAGCCCCACAAACTCTTTAACGTCTGGATTTGACAATCCAAAAGAACGACAAATGTGGCCATCAATTTGACACAGAAGATGATGTCTTTCAGATCTATCTAAGAGTTTGTTAGGCATGAATCTAAAACATAAAAAGATTGTGGGATGGTAAACAGAGCAAACGCCGCGATAACAGTGAGAAGTCACGTTAAACACATTTCAGCTAGAACCATGAGAAATTCAAGGTAAATTTGTAGGATCCTAATAAAATTTTTCAACAAAAAGCTTGAGACTTTCATCTATCGCTTTGAGGCCACCAAGCAACGAGAAAAAACTCAAACTACAGCTGCTGGAGGAAAGTTTGAAAAACACTAAGTTTATTTAAAACCCGACGAGATTCGGGCGAATAGCTCTTAAACGACTGGCTAGCCCCCCTCAGTAACTAACTGTGAATTAGACATTATAGCCTTAGTTTTAATGATTGAGTGAGCACGAGAGCAGTGGGGCTGGAGAGGGGTTGGGGAATGGCCAGCAGAGGGGGGGGGGGTCAGATGCGCGGGGTTACTGGAAGAGGAAGTACGAGTACGTTATTTCGTCCTAAAAACTTAAATACAAGGGGATAAACACTAACCCCTGAGGCTTACAGATCTTTAATCTCTACGAACGCAATTCACCGAAACAAACAAAGAGACGATTTATGTAGGCTGGTTCTTAGCCTTCACCACTTCTTTAGCCCTCTTTTACTTAACACCACCCCTATAGGGTGGTGTTAACTAAAAGAGGGCTGAATTCACCACCAATTCACCACCCCTATTGGGGTGACTAACAAAGCGACGAATTCATGTAGGCTGGTTTGTAGCCTTCACCGCTTCTTTACCCCCTTTTACATAACAGCATCCTATAGGGCAATGTTATCTAAAAGGGGCTAAAGAAGCGGTGAAGGCTAAGAACAAGCTTACAAGTAACCACTTCTTCAGCTCCCTTTTACATAACACCACCCTTATAGGGGTTGTATTATGTTAAAGGGGGCTAAAGAAGCGATGAAGGCTAAGAAACAGCCTACATGAATTCGTCTTTGACCATTTCGGTGAATTGCATTTTTTAGTGATTAAAGATCTGTGAGGCTCCGGAGTAACTGTTTATCCCCTTTTATCAATGTTTTTAGGAAAAAATAAAAAATGGCTCTGACAATAATTGGTCAGGCGAAAAAATGCAAACAAAGACAACAGAACTGATATAAAAATGCTACCCGATTTGCATAAGAGCAATTGAAAAAAATAACCAATTAACGAAGAAACCTCACGCTTACCAGCTCAAAAAAGATTAGTTAGAGAGGTATGTTTATTCCGGTTTTATGCATGAATTAACGACAACAAGAAAAGTAGATGAAACAACAGAGGTCTTCAAAGAAGATCAATAGTTAAGAAATTTTATTAAACGTACACACATATTTCGAATGCGTAATATATTGAATCCGTGTATTCAGTAATTTTACTTCAAAATTATGAAAACAACAGCTGCACTATTCTCAGTCAACTCTCAAAGCTAGCTTCAAGCTGAAAGAGAAAGTACTAAATACGATTGGAGCACATCTTCAATTGAAGAAACTTATATAGCTTCAGTAGCTATAAAACGAACAAAACAAAACTTCTAAACATAAAGAAAGAAAAGAGTTATATAATACTTATGTTGAGTAGCATAGCCAATGTCGACAAGTAACACAACTTCTGCTGAGTTTGGAACAAAATAAACAAAATACTGCACCAACATAGCACTGCATCGACAAAAAAGAGAGAAACTGTTGACTTCCAGCTCTATTATTCCCCACCATTTTCAGCGTTTTCGTTATCAGTATCAGCTGTATTTTGTATATGCCTTTTAGCGATCTCAATGCCATGCCTGCCTTTCATGTCCAGCCCATATGGATTTGCAGCATCTCGTGCATTTTCGAAGGCAGTCTGCGGTGCCCGCGGATGTTTTCTGGTGACACATTCTACATAAGACAAACTTACAGCTAGACTTTATTTCTGTTATGAAAGCGAGAAGGTGATTCAGCAAACTCAATAATTGAAGGTAAATGAGACAGAGTAAAACTTGCCTTTAAACAATTGATATCGCTCATGGTCGCAAGGTTTCCTCCCAGATGCCCTGCTCGTCTTCTTGCCTAATATCAATAAGATGAGTTCACAGACTTCCCCTTGTCCAAAAAGACGACGCGCTAGCTCGCGTCCCAAAATGCTCGGTTTCTCCGAGGCATATAGCGTCATTAAATCAAAACCCTTGTACATGAGAGGACAGTTGGACGTGTCATCGTTGTTGGGATCTTCAGTCCGTCCTGTATTCACGTTTAAATGCGCCGCCCAAATGTTCAAAAATTCGCGCTTCTCAGCCTTGCGGACTTTCAGCATTTGATCGAAAAACTTTTTCTGATTCTCCATCATTTGTTCCACTTGCTTCTTTTGATCGCAAAGCAACTCCTTCACAATCGACACAGTTTTCTAAATACAAAAAAACAACTTAGAGGCAGGCAAGTTCCTTTTGATCAAAGCTGAAAGTAGATGACTCAAACAAACAAGCGCAAGGATAAAAACATTTATTTCTATATGCCACCAGGAGTTGTCAAACAATAAGGTGCTAGCAATTTTTTCCAAATCTGACTTTTCTGTTTTCAAAAAATACCTCATCGACATTGTCGTTCTGAGATAGGGCGACGGGTGCAGGACTTGAAGCCTCCAATTCATGTCCCAGCTGCACAACAGGATCAACAAGCCTCTTTTTTGCCTTTGAGGGACCATCCTCACAAATTCGTAACTTTTTGCTCTTTTTCCTTTGGGTGCTGGTGACAGGCGAGTTCTCATCCTCCAGGAACAACACTGGAGCCGATTTTTCAAGCTCCTGCGGTGGGAGATTTTCGTCCTGTTCCTCACTAAATACAAACAGACCAGACTGTATTAATGTGCAGTAATTACTAAGCAATATTGTCCAAAGAACGCCAGAAAGCATTGTCAAACAAATTACAGGAAAAGTAGATTCTTTAGATATTAGGCCCACTAGCTTAGAAAAATGACTGACTTAAAACAACAAGTGAATAGACACTAACTACAAAGACATAGTGATCTCTGCCAGGGAGATGTTGTTCTTCTCACATCGGTCTAAAATAGCCATAGCTCTCTTTGATCTGGCATCATAATCTTTGGCAAGACACGTTTCCACAAACTGACAATCATCATACCCCTCGTCTGTCTTCAGCGTCAGAACAGTTGACTTTTGAATGTTCACTTTGTCATGAAAACCATAGTTAGGTGGCCAAGATTGATGAGTCAGATAGAGCGGGAAAACTGATTTATCTTTTCGACAGAAAAATACCCAGCGAATCTTCAAGGCCCTATTGTACTCCGCCTCAGTATAGGTTTCTTTCACCTTGATGCCACGATTTTCCCTTGGAATTAACGGCAGAGACATTTTGCAAGCAATCTGAAGAGCAATAAACACATCGAATTACAAGCTTCTTAACACACACTTTCCCCAACAGAAAATTGATTCGGCCATGTTGATTAACACAAACAGAGCATACGGTAAAACAAAATGAGAAACAGAAAAGTATTGTCATCAGAAGATTTTACATACCATAAAACAAAGCACTATTGAAAAATCCTCTCGATAAACTTTCTTTGAAGCAAACATGCGGGACACCATATTTCAGTTTCTTTTACACAAAAACAAATCATCATTCTAACCCATGATGGTGGGGCTCGTAGGCCTCTACCAGTGGCAATTTCGTGGGCAAATACCCTAACATCCCTTTTTGATTTTGCCTCAATAACACATCTAAGTATCAGGACACGCGACGATTGAGAATCAAAAATTTGAGGTCTACATCGCGACTTTGCAACTACTGAGCACAGGGCACGTCTTAAAGTAGTTCTCGGAACCTTGAATTTCTTTACAATTACCCGCATACTCTGCTTTTTGAGCTTCCCCTCGTCAACCGCTTTCTGCAATGTTTCTTGAGAATACTTACGGATATAACAATTTTTCATTTGCAATAATGGAAAAACATAATGATCAATAACTTAAGGAATCCTTAATATCATAATTTCTCAATTAACTGCCACGATCACAAAAGATTCCATTGATAAATGCATTGACTTTAGTCAACGAAACGAATTTAGTTGAGTCCTTCTACCTTGGATCAGAAAGTCCAAATTTTAATTGCGGATACCAACAATCTAAAAAGGTTAAACATAAGCGATTAACGTCGGACGGATTGCTCTCAAACGACTGGCGAGCGCTAAAATGAATCAGTTTAAGCCCTCCACTTCTATCAGATGGGATAAACCAAACCAACGTTTAGCTTAAATTTGAATCAAAGAAACTAAACTAGTTGATTCCTTCCACTTTGAATCAGAGAGGATCAAAAAGCAACGTTTCAACTTCAGAACACAACTAAAACACAAAATCAAGACAGAACTCGATGCCCTCCACTTTCATTCAGATGACCAGAGAGACCTGCCTCGAAAATTAAGAGCAGGAAAATGAATCAGTTCGAACCCTCCGCTTCGATCAGATGGGATGAACTGGAAAAAACTTTGCGCTCTTTACGATACAAAGAAACAAAACTGGTTTACTCATTCCACTTGAATCGGATATGATCAACCAGAAGCGTCTCAATTACGAAAGCAAAGAAAAATTTACCTTGAGAAAAGTAGCCGATTATCTCAAATTTCAATGAGGTAGTGAGAAATTTCCCTGCAGTTCAAAAGATAGCAAAAAATTGAATTAGTTTATACCCTCCATTTTGATCAGATGGGATAAACCAAACCAATTTTCAGCTTAAATTTGAATCAAAGAAACTAAACTAAATGATTCCTTCCACTATGAATCAGACAGGATCAAAAAGCAAAGTTTCAACTTTCGAACACAGACAAAACACAGAATCAAGACAGAACTCGATGCCCTCCACTTTCAGTCAGATGGTCAAAGAGATCTGCCTCGGAAATTAAGAGCAGAAAATAGAATCAGTTCGAACCCTCCGCTTACATCAGATGGGATGAACTGGAAAAAAACTTTGTGCTCTTTACGATACAAAGAAACAAATTTAGTTTTCTCATTCCGCTTGAATCGGATATGATCAACCCGAAGCGTCTCAATTACGAAAGCAAAGAAAAATTTACCTTCTGAAAAGTAGCCGATTATCTCAAATTTCAATGAGGTAGTGAGAAATATCCCTGCAGTTCAAAAGATAGCAAAAAATTGAATTAGTTTTTACCCTCCATTTTGATCAGATGGGATAAACCAAACCAACTTTCAGCTTAAATTTGAATCAAAGAAACTAAACTAAATGATTCCTTCCACTATGAATCAGACAGGATCAAAAAGCAAAGTTTCAACTTTCGAACACAGACAAAACACAGAATCAAGACAGAACTCGATGCCCTCCACTTTCAGTCAGATGGTCAAAGAGATCTGCCTCGGAAATTAAGAGCAGAAAATAGAATCAGTTCGAACCCTCCGCTTACATCAGATGGGATGAACTGGAAAAAAATTTTGTGCTCTTTACGATACAAAGAAACAAGTTTAGTTTTCTCATTCCGCTTGAATCGGATATGATCAACCCGAAGCGTCTCAATTACGAAAGCAATGAAATATTTACCTTGAGAAAAGTAGCCGATTAACTCAAATTTCAATCAGGTAGTGAGAAATTTCCCTGCATTTCAAGTGATAGCAAAAAATTGAATCAGTTTATACCCTCCACTTTGATCAGATGGGATAAACCAAACCAACTTTTATCTTAAATTTGAATCAAAGAAACTAAATAGTTGATTCCCTCACTTTGAATCAGACAGGATCAAAAAGCAACGTTTCAACTTTCGAACACAGACAAAACACAGAATCAAGACAGAACTCGATGCCCTCCACTTTCAGTCAGATGGTCAAAGACATCTGCCTCGGAAATTAAGAGCAGAAAATAGAATCAGTTCGAACCCTCCGCTTAGATCAGATGGGATGAACTGAAAAAAAAATTTGTGCTCTTTACGATACAAAGAAACAAAACTGGTTTACTCATTCCACTTGAATCGGATATGATCAACCAGAAGCGTCTCAATTACGAAAGCAATGAAAAACTTACATTGAGAAAAGTAGCCGATTAACTCAAATGTCAATGAGGTAGTGAGAAATTTCCCTGCAGTTCAAGTGATAGCAAAAAATTGAATCAGTTTATACCCTCCACTTTGATCAGATGGGATAAACCAAACCAACTTTTATCTTAAATTTGAATCAAAGAAACTAAATAGTTGATTCCTTCCACTTTGAATCAGACAGGATCAAAAAGCAACGTTTCAACTTTCGAACACAGACAAAACACAGAATCAAGACAGAACTCGATGCCCTCCACTTTCAGTCAGATGGTCAAAGACATCTGCCTCGGAAATTAAGAGCAGAAAATAGAATCAGTTCGAACCCTCCGCTTAGATCAGATGGGATGAACTGAAAAAAAAATTTGTGCTCTTTACGATACAAAGAAACAAAACTGGTTTACTCATTCCACTTGAATCGGATATGATCAACCAGAAGCGTCTCAATTACGAAAGCAATGAAAAACTTACATTGAGAAAAGTAGCCGATTAACTCAAATGTCAATGAGGTAGTGAGAAATTTCCCTGCAGTTCAAGTGATAGCAAAAAATTGAATCAGTTTATACCCTCCACTTTGATCAGATGGGATAAACCAAACCAACTTTTATCTTAAATTTGAATCAAAGAAACTAAATAGTTGATTCCTTCCACTTTGAATCAGACAGGATCAAAAAGCAACGTTTCAACTTTCGAACACAGACAAAACACAGAATCAAGACAGAACTCGATGCCCTCCACTTTCAGTCAGATGGTCAAAGACATCTGCCTCGGAAATTAAGAGCAGAAAATAGAATCAGTTCGAACCCTCCGCTTACATCAGATGGGATGAACTGGAAAAAAATTTTGTGCTCTTTACGATACAAAGAAACAAGTTTAGTTTTCTCATTCCGCTTGAATCGGATATGATCAACCCGAAGCGTCTCAATTACGAAAGCAATGAAATATTTACCTTGAGAAAAGTAGCCGATTAACTCAAATTTCAATCAGGTAGTGAGAAATTTCCCTGCATTTCAAGTGATAGCAAAAAATTGAATCAGTTTATACCCTCCACTTTGATCAGATGGGATAAACCAAACCAACTTTTATCTTAAATTTGAATCAAAGAAACTAAATAGTTGATTCCCTCACTTTGAATCAGACAGGATCAAAAAGCAACGTTTCAACTTTCGAACACAGACAAAACACAGAATCAAGACAGAACTCGATGCCCTCCACTTTCAGTCAGATGGTCAAAGACATCTGCCTCGGAAATTAAGAGCAGAAAATAGAATCAGTTCGAACCCTCCGCTTAGATCAGATGGGATGAACTGAAAAAAAAATTTGTGCTCTTTACGATACAAAGAAACAAAACTGGTTTACTCATTCCACTTGAATCGGATATGATCAACCAGAAGCGTCTCAATTACGAAAGCAATGAAAAACTTACATTGAGAAAAGTAGCCGATTAACTCAAATGTCAATGAGGTAGTGAGAAATTTCCCTGCAGTTCAAGTGATAGCAAAAAATTGAATCAGTTTATACCCTCCACTTTGATCAGATGGGATAAACCAAACCAACTTTTATCTTAAATTTGAATCAAAGAAACTAAATAGTTGATTCCTTCCACTTTGAATCAGACAGGATCAAAAAGCAACGTTTCAACTTTCGAACACAGACAAAACACAGAATCAAGACAGAACTCGATGCCCTCCACTTTCAGTCAGATGGTCAAAGACATCTGCCTCGGAAATTAAGAGTAGAAAATAGAATCAGTTCGAACCCTCCGCTTAGATCAGATGGGATGAACTGAAAAAAAAATTTGTGCTCTTTACGATACAAAGAAACAAAACTGGTTTACTCATTCCACTTGAATCGGATATGATCAACCAGAAGCGTCTCAATTACGAAAGCAATGAAAAACTTACATTGAGAAAAGTAGCCGATTAACTCAAATGTCAATGAGGTAGTGAGAAATTTCCCTGCAGTTCAAGTGATAGCAAAAAATTGAATCAGTTTATACCCTCCACTTTGATCAGATGGGATAAACCAAACCAACTTTTATCTTAAATTTGAATCAAAGAAACTAAATAGTTGATTCCTTCCACTTTGAATCAGACAGGATCAAAAAGCAACGTTTCAACTTTCGAACACCGCCAAAACACAAAATCAAGACAGAACTCGATGCCCTCTACTTTCAGTCAGATGGTCAAAAAGATCTGCCTCGGAAATTAAGAGCAGAAAATAGAATCAGTTCGAACCCTCCGCTTACATCAGATGGGATGAATTGGAAAAAAATTTTGTGCTCTTTACGATACAAAGAAACAAATTTAGTTTTCTCATTCCGCTTGAATCGGATATGATCAACCCGAAGCGTCTCAATTACGAAAGCAATGAAATATTTACCTTGAGAAAAGTAGCCGATTAACTCAAATTTCAATCAGGTAGTGAGAAATTTCCCTGCAGTTCAAGTGATAGCACAAAATTGAAACAGTTTATACCCTCCACTTTGATCAGATGGGATAAACCAAAACAACTTTAAGCTTAAATTTGAATCAAAGAAACTAAACTAGTTCATTCCTTCCACTTTGAATCACAGAGGATCAAAAAACAACGTTTCAACTTTCGAACATAACCAAAACACAAAATCAAGACAGAACTCGATGCCCTCCACTTTCATTCAGATGGTCAAAGAGATCTGCCTCGGAAAATAAGAGCAGAAAATATAATCAGTTCGAACCCTCAACTTCGATCAGATGGGATGAAATAAAAAAAATTCGTTTTTTTAAACGAAGAAACAAAACTAGTTGGCTCATTCCACTGGATTCAGATATGATCAACTAAAAATAATTCCTTTAGGGAACCAATGAAATTTTTAACTTGAGAGAAAATCAACTGATTACTTCAAATTTCAATAACTCAACTGATAGCATAACATTGGATCAGTTCAGACCCTTCGCTTTGATCAGATGGGATGAACCGAATCAAGTCCTTTCGTGTTAATCTTTACTTCCTAAAAATTATCTATTATTTAAAAAAATTGTCAGCAAAGTGAATTTAGAACACAATGAGCACAACACAAAGGAAACTAAACAACATTTTGCATATTTAGATCAGCAAGCTCAGGAAGCGCCGGTGGTGGAGTTAAAACAAAATTCAAAATCTCATTACACGCTACCTCATAACTTTCAGATACAAGGTGGACACCATCCTTGCTAAGAACCGGTTCAAATGTGAATTTTCGATAGTGCGGCTTCATTTTCTTGTTTTCTAGACGACCATTCAGCTTTCTGATTGGGTCGAATTTGCTTTCCCGCGAACAAGTTCTATTGAAGATCTCACATATGATCAAACTCGTGCTTGAGAAGTTGCAGAAATTCCTCAATTCTACAAAACTCTGCATAGTCACTTTCAAGCTTTCCTTTGACTGCGATGGGTCAGAGGGCCTTGCGGTCACGTTGTTACCTCCCGCCACAACCACCAAAATGTGATGAGCTCTAATGTCATCTTTGAAATCTTCCCAAATTTGAAGTTTGGCTCCTGGTTGTGCGACAACATTAAATCAAGCAGGAAAGGAGAAGTTGTCTGCCATTCTCCTCAGGTGAGAGTCCCCGATGATCAGAACAGTATTCTCCATCGAACTGAAACAAAAGTTTGCTAGAAAGAAAAGTATAGAGACAGGCAAAATATGCTAAACCGACATTAATTAACCCCTAGAGAGCAATTCCCCTGATACCCGGGGCTGAGTGGTCCCACATTGACCGGTGGTAGGTGGTCCCAGTTCACACTTGGTGGCGTCCCCTGATACCCGGGGATGGGTGTACCCAGATTTACCGCTGGCTCGGTTCCCGTTGAACATTTGGGAAAAACTAGAAAAACTTTAGAAAGAGAACCTATTTTTTCTCTATGAGTGTCATAGTCCTAGTAGGTTCTGATGGAGGGATAATTGTTGAACTAATTGGTCTGAGAAAAAAGTACTTAATAGGTTGCCAAATTTCGAGCTCAAAAGTTATTCTTATGCGTTTTCATAAAAAGTGATTTTCAGTATAGTCAAGGACTTGTTCAAATGATTTGAGGGTCTATGTAGGAGTGTCAGAGTCCTAGTAGGTTCCACTTGAGGGCTAATTGTTGATCTAGGTGGTCTGAGAAAAAAGTACTTAATACATTGTCAAATTTCGAGCTCAAAAGTTATTCTTTTGCGTTTTCAAAAAAAGTGATTTTCAGTATAGTCAAGGACTTGTTCAAATGATTTGAAGGTCTATGTAGGAGTGTCATAATCCTAGTAGGTTCTACTGGCGGGCTAATTGTTGATCTAGGTGGTCTGAGAAAAAAGTACTTAATACGTTGTTAAATTACGAGCTCAAAAGTTATTGTGCGTTTTCATAAAAAGTGATTTTCAGTACAGTCAAGGACTTGTTCAAAAGATTTGAGGTTCTATGTAGGAGTGTCACAGTCCTAGTAGGTTCTACCGGAGGTCTAATTGTTGATCTAGGTGGTCTGAAAAAAAAGTACTTAATACAATGTCAAATTTCGAGCTTAAAGGTTATTCTTTTGCGTATTCATAAAAAGTGATTTTCAGTATAGTCAAGGACTTGTTCAAATGATTTGAAGGTCTATGTAGGAGTGTCATAATCCTAGTCGGTTCTACTGGAGGGCTAATTGTTGATCTAGGTGGTCTGAGAAAAAAGTACTTAATACGTTGTTAAATTACGAGCTCAAAAGTTATTGTGCGTTTTCATAAAAAGTGATTTTCAGTACAGTCAAGGACTTGTTCAAAAGATTTGAGGTTCTATGTAGGAGTGTCAAAGTCCTAGTAGATTCTACTGGAGGGCTAATTGTTGATCTAGGTGGTCTGAGAAAAAAGTACTTAATACGTTGTTAAATTACGAGCTCAAAAGTTATTGTGCGTTTTCATAAAAAGTGATTTTCAGTATAGTCAAGGACTTGTTCAAATGATTTGAAGCTCTATGTAGGAGTGTCATAGCCCTAGTAGGTTCTACTGGAGGGCTAATTGTTGATCTAGGTGATCTGAGAAAAAAGTACTTAATACGTTGTTAAATTACGAGCTCAAAAGTTATTCTTGTGCGTTTTCATTAAAAGTGATTTTCAGTATAGTCAAGGACTTGTTCAAATAATTTGAAGGTCTATGTAGGAGTGTCATAGTCGTAGTAGGTTCTACTGGAGGGCTAATTGTTGATCTAGGTGGTCTGAATACGTTGTTAAATTACGAGCTCAAAAGTTATTCTTGTGCGTATTCTTAAAATGTGATTTTCAGTACAGTCAAGGACTTGTTCAAATGATTTGAGGGTCTATGTAGGAGTGTAACGGTCCTAGTAGGTTCTACTGGAGGGCTAATTGTTGATCTAGGTGGTCTGAGAAAAAAGTACTTAATACGTTGTTAAATTACGAGCTCAAAATTTATTCGTGTACGTTTTCATAAAAAGTGATTTTCAGTACAGTCAAGGACTTTTTCAAATGATTTGAGGGTCTTTGTAGAGTGTCACAGTCCTAGTAGGTTCTACTGGAGAGCTAATTGTTGATCTAGGTCGTCTGAGAAAAAAGTACTTAATACATTGTCAAATTTCGAGCTCAAAAGTTGTTTTGCGTTTTCATAAAAAGTGATTTTCAGTATAGTCAAGGACTTGTTCAAATGATTTGAAGGTCTATGTAGGAGTGTCATAGCCCTAGTAGGTTCTACTGGAGGGCTAATTGTTGATCTAGGTGGTCTGAGAAAAAAGTACTTAATACGTTGTTAAATTACGAGCTCAAAATTTATTCGTGTGCGTTTTCATAAAAAGTGATTTTCAGTACAGTCAAGGACTTGTTCAAATGATTTGAGGGTCTTTGTAGAGTGTCATTGTCCTAGTAGGTTCTAATGGAGGGCTAATTGTTGATCTAGGTGGTCTGAGAAAAAAGTACTTAATACGTTGTCAAATTTCGAGCTCATAAGTTATTCTTGTGCGTTTTCATAAAAAGTGATTTTCAGTATAGTCAAGGACTTGTTCAAACGATTTGAGGGTCTATGTAGGAGTGTCACAGTCCTAGTAGGTTCTACTGGAGGACTAATTGTTGATCTAGGTGGTCTGAGAAAAAAGTATTTAATACGTTGTCAAATTTCGAGCTCAAAATTATTCTTGTGCGTTTTCATAAAAAGTGATTTTCAGTATAGTCAAGGACTTGTTCAAATGATTTGAGGGTCTATGTAGGAGTGTCATAGTCTTAGTAGGTTCTACTGGAGGGCTAATTTTTTACCTTGGTGGTCTGAGAAAAGAGTACTCAATACCTTGTCAAATGGGCATTTTTTTTAATGTTGAATTAAAAAAATGCCCATTTGACAACGTATTGAGTACTCTTTTCTCAGACCACCTAGATCAAAAATTTGCCCTCCAGTAGAACCTACTAAGACTATAACACTCCTACATAGACCCTCAAATAATTTGAACAAGTCATTGACTATACTAAAAATCACTTTTTATGAAAACGCACAAGAATATTTTTTGAGCTCGAAATTTCACAACGTATTAAGTACTTTTTTCTCAGACCACCTAGATCAACAATTAGCCCTCCAGCGAAACCTACTAGGACTATGACACTCCTACATAGACCCTCAAATCATTTGAATAAGTCCTTGACTATACTGAAAATCACTTTTTATGAAATCGCACAAGAATAACTTTTGAGCTCGAAATTTGACGACGTATTAAGTACTTTTTTGTCAGACCACCTAGATCAAAATTAGCCCTCCAGTAGAACCTACTAGGACAATGACACTCCTACATAGGACCTCAAATCATTTGAACAAGTCCTTGACTTTACTGAAAATCACTTTTTATGAAAACGCACAAGAATAACTTTTGAGAACGAAATTTGACAACGTATTAAGTACCTCTTTCGCAGACCACCCAGATCAACAATTAGCCCTCCAGTAGAATCTACAAGGACTATGACACTCCTACACAGATCCTCAAATCATTTGAACAAGTCCTTGACTATACTGAAAATCACCTTTTATGAAAACGCAAAACAATAATTTTTGAGCTCGAAATTTGACAACCTATTAAGTACTTTTTTCTCAGACCACCTAGATCAACAATTAGCCCTCCAGCAGAACCTAATAGGACTGTTACACTCCTACATACACCCTCAAATCATTTGAACAAGTCCTTGACTATACTGAAAATCACTTTTTATGAAAACGCACAAGAACAACTTTTGAGCTCGAAATTTGCCAACGTATTAAGTACTTTTTTCTCAGAGCACCTAGATCAACAATTAGCCCTCTAGTAGAACCTACTAGGGCTATGACACTCCTACATAGAGCTTCAAATCATTTGAACAAGTCCTTGACTATACTGAAAATCACTTTTTATGAAAACGCACAATAAATTTTGAGCTCGTAATTTAACAACGTATTAAGTACTTTTTTCTCAGACCACCTAGATCAACACTTAGCCCTCCAGTAGAATCTACTAGGACTTTGACACTCCTACATAGACCCTCAAATCATTTGAACAAGTCCTTGACTATACTGGAAATCACTTCTTATGAAAACGCAAAATAATAAGTTTTGAGCCCGAAATTTGACAACGTATCAAGTACTTTTTTCTCAGACCACCTAGATCAACAATTATTCCTCCAGTAGAACCTACTAAGAGTATGACACTCCTACATAGACCCTCAAATCATTTGAACAAGTCCTTGACTATACTGAAAATCAATTTTTATGAAAACACATAAGAATAACTTTGAGCTCGAAATTTGACAACGTATTAAGTACTTTTTTCTCAGACCACCTAGATCAACAATTAGCCCTCAAGTAGAACCTACTAGGAATATGACACTCCTACATAGACCCTCAAATCATTTGAACAATTCCTTGACTATACCGAAAATCACTTTTTATGAAAACGCACAAGAATAACTTTTGAGCCCGAAATTTGACAACGTATTAAGTACTCTTTTCTCAGACCACCTATATCAACAATTAGCCCTTCAGTAGACCCTATCAGAACTATGACACTCCTACATAGACCCTCAAATCATTTGAACAAGTCCTTGACTATACTGAAAATCACTTCTTATGAAAACGCAAAATAATAACTTTTGAGCTCGAAATTTGACATCGTATCAAGTACTTTTTTCTCAGACCACCTAGATCAACAACTATCCCTCCAGTAGAACCTACTAAGAGTATGACACTCCTACATAGACCCCCAAATCATTTGAACAAGTCCTTGACTATACTGAAAATCAATTTTTATGAAAACACATAAGAATAACTTTTGAGCTCGAAATTTGACAACGTATTAAGTACTTTTTTCTGAGACCACCTAGATCAACAATTAGCCCTCCAGTAGAACCTACTAGGACTGTGACACTCCTACATAGACCCTCAAATCATTTGAACAAGTCCTTGACTATACTGAAAATCACTTTTTATGAAAACGCACAAGAACAACTTTTGAGCTCGAAATTTGACAACGTATTAAGTACTTTTTTCCCAGAGCACCTAGATCAACAATTAGCCCTCCAGTAGAACCTACTAGGACTGTGACACTCCTACATAGACCCTCAAATCATTTGAACAAGTCCTTGACTATACTGGAAATCACTTCTTATGAAAACGCAAAATAATAAGTTTTGAGCCCGAAATTTGACAACGTATCAAGTACTTTTTTCTCAGACGACCTAGATCAACAATTATCCCTCCAGTAGAACCTACTAAGAGTATGACACTCCTACATAGACCCTCAAATCATTTGAACAAGTCCTTGACTATACTGAAAATCAATTTTTATGAAAACACATAAGAATAACTTTTGAGCTCGAAATTTGACAACGTAATAAGTACTTTTTTCTCAGACCACCTAGGTCAACAATTAGCCCTCAAGTAGAACCTACTAGGAATATGACACTCCTACATAGACCCTCAAATCATTTGAACAAGTCCTTGACTATACTGAAAATCAATTTTTATGAAAACACATAAGAATAAAATTGAGCCCGAAATTTGACAACGTATCAAGCACTTTTTTCTCAGACCACCTAGATCAACAATTATCCCTCCAGTAGAACCTACTAAGAGTATGACACTCCTACATAGACCCTCAAATCATTTGAACAAGTCCTTGACTATACTGAAAATCACTTTTTATGAAAACGCACAAGAACAACTTTTGAGCTCGAAATTTGCCAACGTATTAAGTACTTTTTTCTCAGAGCACCTAGATCAACAATTAGCCCTCCAGTAGAACCTACTAGGACTGTGACACTCCTACATAGACCCTCAAATCATTTGAACAAGTCCTTGACTATACTGGAAATCACTTCTTATGAAAACGCAAAATAATAAGTTTTGAGCCCGAAATTTGACAACGTATCAAGTACTTTTTTCTCAGACCACCTAGATCAACAATTATCCCTCCAGTAGAACCTACTAAGAGTATGACACTCCTACATAGACCCTCAAATCATTTGAACAAGTCCTTGACTATACTGAAAATCAATTTTTATGAAAACACATAAGAATAACTTTTGAGCTCGAAATTTGACAACGTATTAAGTACTTTTTTCTCAGACCACCTAGATCAACAATTAGCCCTCAAGTAGAACCTACTAGGAATATGACACTCCTACATAGACCCTCAAATCATTTGAACAATTCCTTGACTATACCGAAAATCACTTTTTATGAAAACGCAAAATAATAACCTTTGAGCTCGAAATTTGACATCGTATCAAGTACTTTTTTCTCAGACCACCTAGATCAACAATTATCCCTCCAGTAGAACCTACTAAGAGTATGACACTCCTACATAGACCCCCAAATCATTTGAACAAGTCCTTGGCTATACTGAAAATCAATTTTGATGAAAACACATAAGAATAACTTTTGAGCTCGAAATTTGACAACGTATTAAGTGCTTTTTTCTGAGACCACCTAGATCAACAATTAGCCCTCCAGTAGAACCTACTAGGACTATGACACTCCTACATAGACCCTCAAATCATTTGAACAAGTCCTTGACTATACTGAAAATCACTTTTTTTGAAAACGCACAAGAACAACTTTTGAGCTCGAAATTTGACAACGTATTAAGTACTTTTTTCCCAGACCAGCTACATCAACAATTAGCTTTCCAGTAGAACCTAATAGGACTATGACACTCCTACATAGACCCTCAAATCATTTGAACAAGTCCTTGACTATACTGAAAATCACTTTTTATGAAAAGGTACAAGAATAACTTATGAGCTCGAAATTTGACAACGTATTAAGTACGCTTTTCTCAGACCACCTATATCAACAATAAGCCCACCAGTAGAACCTACTAGAACTATGACACTCCTACACAGACCCTCAAATCATTTGAACAAGTCCTTGACTATACTGAAAATCACTTTTTATGAAAACGTACAAGAATAACTTATGAGCTCGAAATTTGACAACGTATCAAGTACCTTTTTCTCAGACCACCTAGATCAACAATTATCCCTCCAGTAGAACCTACTAGAACTAGGACACTCCTACATAGACCCTCAAATCATTTGAACAAGTCCTTGACTATACTGAAAATCACTTTTTATGAAAACGCACAAGAACAACTTTTGAGCTCGAAATTTGACAACGTAATAAGTACTTTTTTCTCAGACCATCTATATCAACAATTAGCCCACCAGTAGAACCTACTAGAACTATGACACTCCTACATAGACCCTCAAATCATTTGAACAAGTCCTTGACTATACCGAAAATCACTTTTTATGAAAACGCACGAGAATACCTTTGAGCTCGAAATTTGACAACGTATTAAGTACTCTTTTCTCAGACCACGTATATCAACAATTAGCCCACCAGTTGAACCTACTAGAACTATGACACTCCTACATAGACCCTCAAATCATTTGAACAAGTCCTTGACTATACTGAAAATCACTTTTTATGAAAACACATAAGAATAACTTTTGAGCTCGAAATTTGACAACGTATTATTTTCTCAGACCAGCTAGATCAACAATTAGCCCTCCAGTAGAACCTACTAGGACTATGACACTCCTACATAGACCCTCAAGTCATTTGAACAAGTCCTTGACTATACAGAAAATCACTTTTTATGAAAACGCACAAGAATACCTTTTGAGCTCGAAATTTTGGAGTCAAATATGACTTCCAGAAAGAACTATTTGAAAAAAATAAAGACTGAAAATACTCTTCCCTGATTGGATAAAAAAGAGAATAATATCTTTTCCTTCTTTATCCTTTGGATGTTTACCCATTTACCCCTCTTCTCAGAAGAGAAAGTTATTTAGTCAGAACCGGTTAACCACCTGATATAATAATAAAGTATATTTCTCTCTCTCTACTCCGCTCTTGTTTTGTATTGAGATATACGTTAGACTTTAGCATTGGGGCCCGTGCACTGTCTACTGAAGCTCAGATAGAAGAGTAACAGACTAGAGATATAGAACTTTAGTTAGTCAGGTAAGCCTTAAGAGTACACCTTATTCTTGAGACAACCATAAGACAGTTCCGGAAGTAGCCTAATAAAGGTAAGCTCAGAACACGTCTTATCCGGTGCGACCAGTGCTGAACTAAATTGGGTAAACAAACAGAAAAAACATCGAAAAGAAAACATAAGGAATTGTTTGTAAACATAACAAATAAAAAGAACATTAAAATGGCTTACAACTACAATGAACAAACATATACTAGCAATTTCTTAATACCATTTACAATTGCTAACGATTGTCCACAAGAGAATTGTGAAATTATCTACAGAATAATAATAAACTTGAAAAACAATCTATTTAAAGAAACAAAACATATACAACAAATTAACATACACAGAAACCATCTAGTACATTACCTACCAGTAATACTACTGGATAGAGATCAACATAACAAACACTACGCATTTACACTAACAGATGAAAAAGGAGATAAAAAGATATTTTTTAATTTCCAAAATGAAACATCACTATCGGATATGTTTAAAATATTCTTGAAAAGACATGAGGAATCACAAGATAAAACAAAATTGACAGCTATAACATCCACTACGTACGAGATACTAAGAAATACAGCCGAATACCTGAACGAACATCGTCAACAAATACAGTCAGTGAACGACAAATTAAGATTCGATATAAAAAATTATAACAGTTGGCTAACAAAAATAATTGAATTAAAATCAGACTTCAAAACAACAACATTAGATATAATAAAAATAGTATCTGAATTCACAAATTCTATTTTGGTTAGATAACTTCGAACACATTAATGAAAAACGAGTCCAATTCGGAGAAACATTTCCAGAGGAAATTAGTCATCTATGTGACGAACTACAAAACATTTGGAATAGCGAACATTTTTCAGAACATTTTGAAAGCACATTAAAAATATGCTCCGATAGCATAAATTTCATTGAAGGATTACAAAGTCATATAAAAATCACGGATCAAAGTCAAACAGGATCTTCTTCATTTAACTTATCAAGAAGCCTAACATCGACATCAACACCTAAAGACATTCAAACAAATAATAACTTACAAACAAAACAAAAATCAACACTAAAACCTGATAAACAATTAACATCGAATTTATTTGGAAATCAACAAAATATAGACGAAGATATAGATATCTCAGATTCCGAAGACAGGGAGATAAGATTTGAAACTAAATTACCACCATCAGTGAACCAAAATGCTCGACGGAAATATCCAATGAGAGATAATAGAAACAGTACCTATATTAGTTCTCTAAATGACAACCAAGAGTATCACGAACAATATTGGAGGCAACAAACAAATAATTACATGGAACTAAGAAACGAAATAACAGCTACAGTAACAAATCACACAAATAAACTAATAGATGATCTAGAAATGAAATATCAACAGATGAATAAAAGAACGGAAAAAAGACAAGAAGAAGCACTAGAAATGGTATTCAACAGACTAGAAAAAACTCTAGATAACATAAATAGACAAACAAACTTCAGAACAGAAAATGAACAATTATTCAATAACAGAAACATAGACAATATTGCGAACGAAAATATACAAATTAATAATAGACAATACAATCGACAACATGAAAATCGGAATAGAAGAACCAATTCTATCACAACAGAAGAAAGAGAAATAACCGCAGTAGAACCTCCTCTACCCTTTTATAAACAATTAACATCAATGAGCATAAACGAAGAACCTCAAATAGAACAAAGCATTAGCAGTGGTTCAGTACCAATAACAATAAGACCTTTCGATGGTACAGACCCAGCTTACACTGTTGAAGAATACTTAAATAGTATAGTTGCAGCAATGATATTTAGCAGCGGAATAGAACCAGTAAACAAACTGGACATCATCAATGGAAAGTAAAAAGAGCAGCCTTAATATTACATACACTACAAGGACCTGCACAAAAATGGTATTCAACACTTCCAAGCGAAACAAAATTAGATTGGGAAACATTTTGCAAAGAGTTCTCAGATATGTTCGATTCTGAAAAATCAAAACAACAAGCAAAAATAATATTACAACAACTACAAAAGCATACAAACGAATCACTAAGATCATTAGCACTGAGAATAGAAACTCTCGTGAAAACTGCATACTCATTATACACAGAGGATTACAGAAATAGTGTAATGAACCAAACATTTATTAGATGTCTAGATAACGAAATAAAAAAAGCAGCATTAAAAAAGCATGCGAATCATAAGCAAGCGCCGAGAGAACCGGAAATGCCATTCAAAGCATTGGTAGAAAAAATAGACCAGATGGATCTAACAAGAACTATAACAAATAATCACAAACGACTATATGAGGTTAATCAGAGCACGAGTAATATAAATGATGACCTAAAACAAATGAACATAGCCTGTAACAATATCAACGAACTTAACCAAAACGATCTAGAACAATTTGAAGGAACAATATGTAACGTCCTTAACGGAATTAATAATACATATGACAAAAAGAATTTCAAAGGTAGACCAAAATTTGCATTGTTTTGTAGCTATTGCAGCTCACACGGACATACTAAAGGTAGATGCTTCAAAAGACCACGCCGAGAAAGCATAGCACGACCAAAAGAAAGATCATTCTATGGTCACATGAGAAATAATCAAAATTTACCAAACAGAAAGATTGATTCAAATAATATTAACGGAAGACAATTACCGCCAACGTCACCGATATATAACAATTCACGAAGTCGAACCCCATACAGATCACAATCAAGAAACAATTATAGTAACAACGTAAATCCTAGAGATAATAGGAATTATCAAAGATATCGAAAAGCACATAATTACAATAACAGAAGTACAAGTTATAATAGAAACAATTACAGTAGAAGCAGAGGAAACAGCTATAATAGAAATAACAATCATAACAGATACAATAGTAGATCAAGCTCAAGGTATACAGATAGAAACAACTCAAGACAACAATTACCATATAACAGAAATAATAACTACAATAACAATAACAGACAAAGATATAACAGCAGAGATTCAAACAGAAACGATAGATTCAGACAACGTTCAAGTAGTAACAATAGAAACTACCCAAATAACAATAACAGAGACGACAGGAGATATTCATCACAAAGAGAACAAAATCAAAGAAATTACTCTACAGAGCGACGAAATGAAGGAAACAAATATAATAATAATAATAACAAAAACAGAATAAATAGCATTAAGTCAGAAAAACAAAACGATGACCCACCAGGAATTGACGAATACGAATACACATCAGAGTCATCAGACGAAGATCAAGAGATACTAGATAAATTCTATAACGCAAACGAAGATACATGCAATACATTAATAAATACATTAGAGAGTAATCCTACATGGATATTACCGATGTATCAATGTAATAAATTCGAACAAGACTTCACTAAACAAAAACCAATTTTAGAAATTGATTTTCTACTGGATTCAGGAGCAACATTAAATTTACTCAATGAAGATACTTGGAATGAGATAAAATATAATAACCCAGAAATACAATTGGAAAAAGCAAACAAAACATTAACTGCAGCGAACAACACTACAATAGAAACATACGGAACAGTCAAATTACCTCTCACACCAGATAGAATCTCAAACAACAGAAATAAACTTCAAAACAATTTTTACATTCATTTCTATGTAACTCAATGCAATCATAACATTTTAGGCACCCCATTTTTCAAAGAATATATCGAAACGATAAATGTAAATACAAGCAGACTAACATTAAATACAAATACAATCCTAGATAATGACATTATATTCTATATGAACAGTACAAAAGGTTACCCGTATTACTCTCGATTATACCCAATATTTAACAGAGAAACAATTTATATCGAACAGAACCAAAATAAAAGCATAACATTTCCGATCCCTATATTTAAACAAATGAAAAAATCAAATGAAAAAACAATTCATAAATCACATTTTTATTTTGAACCGATAAACAAATATCACAATATATCTTTTACAGATATAAAAGCAGATGAAGAGTACTTCATAGACATTTTACTAGTTAGCAAAAATAGACATAGAATAACCATAAATACAGGGTTAATTGGTTTCATGAATAGAAATATTACATTTCAAAAACAAGATAACGAAATATATCAAACAAACTCAATTGACTTATTCACAGCACTGTATCACCTAACATACGAAAGTGAATACAATATTAATGAAATACTAAACATACAAGAAAACGAAACAATCGAACAAGTAGCAACATTTGAAAGAAAACCAAACTTTAAATGCAAATTTAATATTAACAAATATTCAGAACAAGAAAAAGAATTCATACAAATGTTTGATTTTCAACATTCATACTTAACACAAGAAGAGTTTGAAAAAGTAGTAACAATCATATTACAATACAAACAAGTATATGCAACAACAAAATTTGATGTCGGAAAGACAAAAGTAAAATTGAACCTACCGATGAAAAAAGACGCAATTTTCAAAAAATAACGAATAAGCAAAGTACCGATACACCTTCGAGAAAGAATACAAAAACTATTAGACATATTAAAAAAATACGACATCATCGCACCTGTTAACAAAGAACAACTATCAACAGGGAACACATTCACAAATCCCGTAATAATATTACGAAAAGGCGAATCTCTAAAAATCGTGCTAGATGCAAGATACTTGAACAGCATGATAGATGAATCCAAATGTAACTGGCCAATCGAACCAGTTGATGTAGCCCTAACAAGAATTAATGGAACAATATTCACAACAGCAGATCTAAATAGTGCATATAACCAAATACCACTAGACGAAGAATCAATGCGATATACACATTTTACAATCGGTAATGAACAATACTGTTTTAAACGCTTATTCTACGGAATATCAATCGGACCAGCAGCATTTGCATCAATATTAACACACTTTCTATATCCTTTAATTAGAAAAGGAACAGTCATCACATACGTAGATGACATTTTTATCCAAACAAATTCATATGAACAAATGTTCGAAACATTGATAGAATATCACAAAATACTGCTAAAAGAAAACCTCAAAGCAGCACCCGACAAAACATATTTTATGTTAAAGAAAGTAAAATTCTTAGGACATATAATTGAAGATAAAAAAGTGAAGCCACTTACATCACGGATTGATGGATTCCAAAAACTGGAACCACCAACGAGTATGAAAGCTTTACAACGATACTTGGGAACAATAAATTTTCTAGCGAAATACGTATATGGTATGCAACCAATACTACAACCATTATATAATCTCTTACATAAAGAGAATGACTTTAAATGGACAAAAGAACATCAAACAATCTTTGAACAAATGAAAAGAACAATAACATATAAACTCGAATTAACTATGCCAGACACAAAAAAACCATTTTACATCATAACAGATGCATCCAACACAGGCATTGGAGCAGCATTATTACAACAGCATCCAACTGAAAAGAAGATGAGATTAATATCAGCAAACTCTAGACTTTTCACACCAATTGAAATGCGATTATCTACATTAATTAGAGAATGCTCAGCGATCATATTCGCCCTAACGGAATATGAATTCCTACTAACAGGTTCAAATCATCCAATTATTCTATTTACAGACCACAAACCAATAATCTATCTATTTACGCAAAAGAATAAACCGAATCACAGAGTTTACAGATTTCAACGTATACTAATGAAATTTCCAAATTTACACATTATTTGGACAGAAGGAAAAAACCTAGCACTACCCGATCTTCTTAGCAGAACAATAGATGAAGAACATTTTACTAAAACACGAGATATTACAGTAGAAATACCGGAAAACATAAAATTCTTTTTCGCAAAAACATCATTTGCAAATAACCTAGAATGTAAATACAGCATATGTAATAACACAGATGAAGAAAATAAAGAAAAAACACACTATCCAGTTTTAGCTAACATACATAATAACTATTTTGAAATCAACATTGATAAGAATGAATATCACCCAATTTCATACGAAAAGTATAACACAGAGACAAAAACGAACCTAATACCAAAATACAAACCGAAAACAAAAAATTGGCAGTCACCAATTGTAGAAAAAGACGATTTGATTATTGAGAAAAACCAAAAAGGTCCATACACTGTTCACCATGACGATGACTACCTTAGACTAATTAACACTGTTAAACAAGAACATAACTACGATAACGCAAAAATAACAGACGTTTTCTATGATGAAAAAACGAAAATCACAGAAGACCTCATTAGAGAAACACAAATCATAGACCCAGTACTTCACAAAGTAAAAATGTGGAAAAAACATAACAATAAACCACATTCAGTAACAATGGACATACGCGGAAACAAAGGACTTTTCGCATACTATAGAAAGTTTAAATCAAACGTAATTGACGAAAAAACTGGAATAATTAAAATCATTATTAGAATTCACAAAAGCACAATCCAAAGAATATGCTTACCGTTAACATTACTACTATGTGTTTTTTATGAAAACCATTGCACAGACACATTTGGTCATACAGGACTTGAAAAAACAAAAAGGAACATAATAGAGAAATATTATTTTCCAAATTTAACAATCTGGATAAAAATCCTAATAGCAGATTGCATACAATGCCAAACAAACAAAGTATTTGCAAACACAAAAACGAAAAGTAAAAAAGAACAATTAGCACCAACAAAATCATATTTTAATGAAATGATAATGATAGATACAAAAGGACCCATCCACCCACCATCCGAAGGGAACAATTTTATCTTTGTAATAGTAGATGCATTTTCACACTATGTAACAATTATGTGTGCACCCAAAAATAATGCACATTATGCATTTACGGCATTATTTGAACATTGGTTTATGAAATTTGGATTACCAGAAGAAATTCGTTCCGATAACGGATCAGAATACATTAATACAGAAATAACACATTTATGTAACTATTTTGAAATCAAGTTTAAACCAAGTACAACATATGCACCTTGGACAAACGGATTAGTAGAAGGGACAAACAGAATAATCGGACAATTTATCAGAACATTATTAGACGAGAAATATCACAATTGGTCACGGAAAGCAAAGTTCTTTCCATATGCATACAATACTCAATACCAAACACGATTAGGTATGTCACCATATGAAGTCGTTTTCAACCAAAAGCCAAGAAAACCAACAAAAATAAAACTTAGAACAACAACAGACGAAATGGCAAATTGCAACCCAACGGAAAAAAGTGCATGCAACACACAACCAGCACATACTCATTTGGAAAAACAATTCAGCCATCCAAAAATAGCAAAGTTACAAAAAGGAACATTTGCTAAATGGTTCCTTGATAAAGAAAAACACTACAATGATACATATCGTACAATTACAAAAATACTTCAAAACCGCAAAAAGTTGACAGATGAGATGAATCTACGATTTCGCACAGCTAAACCACTTGAGAAAAATACTTTTGAATTAGTAACTAATCATCAACAAATTGACGGCGTATCTAATAAATTACTACCACTAAAAACAGGACCATATCTTATCATAGATAAACCTACAGAAACAACATACATATTGAAAAATAACAATAAAGAATATATAACAATACACAGAAATCATATCGTACCATATTATCCAAAAGAAAAACATATTAAACTAGAATTACAAAACTATTTACTTACGAACGAAATTCCAATATTAAAACAACCTACTATACAAACATCACATAAAAAACATATAGCACAAAATGACACTCAACAGACCCATAGTTACAATCTTCGTAAGAGGAAAATATTATTAACACACTAAACGAAAAGAAATAATAATAATAATAATAATAATAATAATAATAATAATAATAATAATAATAATAATAATAATAATAATAATAATCAGTTTCACACTGACAAATTAATAATCAGTACTAAAATAAATAACCCATATTAATACAACGCTATTCAATGTATTTATAACGGCCAACATTAACGGATTCACACACAGACGGACCGTAAATTAACTCACTATAGACTGGAGTCTCAACTTTTATACTCGCACTCTAATACTATCACCACTAGTAAATATCATATTACACGCATACTCGTGAATTTCTAACATTATAAAATATTCATTTCATTTGATAGACTATACCAAAAGTCATTTTATGATAATCCGTGCATACAGCTACCATTAATAAAACTACTAGATAAATTTCGTAACCGTTTAATGCTCCAATACTATCTAATATAATCAATTTTCAAAAATTATCCTCGTAGAGTATTCGGAATACCCTCACATTACAACAAGAAATCTATCACTGTGTACAATCCGATGTACATCCCTATGTACATTCACTATGTTTACGGGCACACATACCTAACCCGAACCTTGTGTGCAGAATTAAAAATATTAGAAACGAAACGATAAATATATCTAAATTAATACAGAACATACTACAAAAAGACATGAAATGAGTTAAAAACAAATAGTACTAAAAGGTGCTATTAACCACCTAACCACTAACCAACTATAGCACAGATTATACCCCGAGATATATATACATAATCATAATTTTCGGACAAGTTATAAACCCCGACATTCAAATTTCATGAGTTTCACAAATATCTTTGGGAACAATCATTACCAAATATTCTAACACCTTTTAGTGAATATTTCATCTAAATTAGCAAAATATAAAAACATAAAGGCGATCAAACTGTTTTATAACACTGGAAGTTTACACGTACATTATCTGACATCTTCTGAGATACATCCTCTGACAAACCATCAGTTAGCAAACGTTCACCCAGACACACAGCCACTTTTGCCATCGATAACCATTATCGTGGATAACCAATGTCATCGACAACCATTGTCATCAATAAAAACAAATAACAAAGATTCAAACAACAAATAATAAATTAAACCTATCCATACAGGATATTCTAACACAAATCGGTTTTGATAGTAGCCCTTGAAACCTCAACTATGATTGTCAAAAGGTAATTTTTCATATAAACAAATATTCAAAAACACAAAATTCAAAACACAAATGGTATATTTTATTTGATGTTCACAAGCTTAGAACTGGAATAGACGTTTCGAAATAATTGATATTAACAGTAAACAATAAACAAACAACAAATATTCAAATAACAAGTAATCAGAGAACAGGTAGTCAAATCCTTTCTAACAGGATTGAGGATCTATCCACCTCACGGAATGGAATAGATATTTTGAAGAAGTCGACATTCACACACACACATTAATAAATATAAAAAAGGAGAGCCTAGAAATAACAAACAACAACGATAGGAAAAGAGTAAAAAATAGCAACAAATAATTAATAACAGGACAAATGATAAAAACTAGTAACAGAAACGGAAGTTCAAAATAACGAGTACGGACTAATAAAAGGAAACACATCTAAAAATAGAGTAACGTATCGAATAAACGAATATGTTCACCTAAACAAAAGAATAACTTCTGTTCAGAGTGTAATGATAATAACAATGTAATTCGATGTCATGTAACGAGAATAACAGAATGTAATGTAATAACAATCCACGTAATAACACGCAATAACATTAAACCAGTAATCTCCAACCAGCCATCCAGTAATCTCTCACATCAGGATCTAAAATACACATTAACCGTCATACACGTTATCTGTGAATATATATATATATATATATATATATATATATATATATATATATATATATATCCTGATAAATGGATAATATACCCATTCACAATCCTAACATACACGTACTACATCCATAATTACACATTCGACTATCTGACATCCGGCCAAATGAAACTTGAACCAAAATATAATCATTCGGCTAAATAGACCTTCGATACTATGAACGGTCAACCCGCAGTGCACTTTTTTGCAGAGAACAGAATACGTCATACATACACACGTCATACCAAATACGGACGTCATACATCTCATTAGTGAAAATACGGACTTTAGTGAAAATACGGACGTCAGTGAAAAGCGGACGTTATCAACTAACGTCATTCATCTAACGTCATACACATCATTAGTCCACCTAATTAGAGATAACTGAAACTATAACTCATTAGTGATAATCACTAAAATCCAACAAAGACATCATAAATAAAAGACATCATTAATGAAAGAAAACTTAAAAATTGACAACATCCATAAGAAGATGACAAGAATGTTAAACAATTCACTGAGACACACTGTCTCATTGCAGACGCAATTGGTAACAAAAGTGAAATGTCAGACCAATTAACATTTACCAACACCATAGACAGATGGTGATTACAAAAAGATTGGTCTTACCAAGACCATTAGTAGTTGAAAGAACATTTCAATTACGTCAATGCTTCTTAAACAAAGCATTTTGTACCATTAGTACCAACTACCAATTCACATTGCAAAGTTGCAAAATTGAAGAGGATTGCGACAACATATCCAATTACCACTAATACCTTTTCAGTAACTAGTCATTTTTGCACCAAATCTCTTGGTACAAACTGACGCCACGAACCATGCCAATGATCAAAAGAAGCTACTTCAAAACAAAAGCCAACGACAAAGTCGGCACCAACATCAGACTAATTACCATAACATACCATGATGGTAACACGCCAACTACCATCAAATATAATAAACTTCATACAAATACACCAATTACAAAGAATAAACAACATCTTGAGAACAAAAAGATCTGGAGTATTTCAGAAGTGAATCCGAGTCAAGAAATCGGAAACTAACATTCTAATTAGTCCTAGTAATTATTAAAATTGACAACTTAACAACCAAAATATAAAAAACGGAAGATATGTAAAAGTCAGAAACATTGTAGAGAACCAGAAACAAGAAAGTAAAAATCACAATTCTGATTTTGCCTCGTACAATCCACAACTGCAAAACTGACTTGAAAAATTTGAAAAAATTGTGAAAAATTTCAGCTAAGCTGAAAAACAGAAATTGTATATCCAAATTCAAAAATTTTCTCAACTTTCAAAAATTTTCTATTTTCAATCATTCAAAAATTTTTTTCTATCTCAACAAAATTCTTTTGTTTCTATAATATCAAACTTGAAAAAGAAGATAAACTATTTTTCAATATTCATCTTTCAGAATACAAGTTTATCTACAACACTCAATTGCACAACAACGCAACCTCACAGGTAAACTGAATTACTTTAATTTCATTTCAGAGCGGTTAATACACCACTATACATATCACTGTGATGAAAAACCACCAATGTTAGCAGCATCAGAGTTTATGCACTCTTTAAACAAAAACCAGCTTTGTATAAAAATAAAAGTACAAAGAGACAATTTTACTCAGCTCAAATTTCCTTTAAATAGTCATATACATTTTGACAACGACAGTATCACAACAACTGATTGTAGAGTTTCAACTAGAGACTATTTATTCATAATTGAAGGAATAACAGAAACCAGACAAGAAGTAAAACTCTTTTGGGGAGAAAAACATTTTGAATTGTTGAAAGACATAACACCTTGTAACGAAACTATTACAAAATTCCAAACACTAGAACAACAAATACACACAGATGCATGTGTTGATATTAACAAACTAAACACAGTCTTCATAGTTGTTTGTAAAAAAGACGCTATTGAACTGGTAGACGATAAACTAAAAGCTTAACAAATAATATGATACCGATTATCGTTATTGTAGTGTACCAGTGAATTTATATTTCATACAAATTAGTGCGACACCGTTAAGTGTCAGTTACACAAGAAAATAACTGTCATTTTCCAGTGCAGCATTGAAAAGTCTTTTCAAAATACCAACACTCGTTTATAAGTTTCAACAATTGATTTCTCAGAAACATTAGTAACACTCTACTTAATATTAAATAAGATAATATCATTTCTCACTATCTTCTTAGTACCTTGCATTGTAGTAATATCCACGTATCTAGCGATTGTCACAATACATGAAGTAATTAGAAATCGCAGAGTAGTATATGCAAGCCCACCAGTACAATAATTCAATGCACGAAATACATCCTGATATATAACACATATGTAAAACAAACATAGATATTGTAGAACTGGAAATATTTAAATTTATTAAAATTGCTATAGTTATCTATTTCCTAGTACGCATGTGCTTAAGTTTAACAGAAACCTTTATAAATCCATAAAAATTGATACAAACCCAGATATAGAAGAATTTATATATCACACGTTACATACACAAAAATTCTATCTACAAATTGGATTTCCTGCAGAATCACCATTTTACGGAAACATTGTAATATACCAACTAAACTTAAGATTACAACATAACGAAATTTGGATATCGAATATAGGAGCACAAACACACCAACCACAACAAGAACTAAAACCAGTACTGATATTAACACCACCATATATGCAAATCCCACCACACGGACGTGGTTCCGGAGCTTAAATAATTAAAAATCAGCAAAAATAGCGTCATCAAATAATAATAGTAACCGTAACAATACTCAAGAACAACCACATCATAACGAAGTAGCAGATCTAACAAATATACCAACATCGCCTGAGATAGACGATACAGATCCTAGAAACGAAAACCCGTATACAGTACGGCGTGAGAGAACAGAAACTAGACACCTATTAAGAGGCAGACGTAGAGCATCACTCTCATTTCCTACACAAGATTCTACATTAGTCTCATACGACTCTACTGATATAGAATCAAATATAATAAGACCCATAGAAGCCGGACAATCAGAACCAGCAGGTCGAACCGGAACACCAACCGGAACACCAACCCGAACACCAACACTACATAATTTTAATATCAGTTCACCTAGCGATCATTCAAGTGTTAATACTATCCCAACACCTACATCATCTGAATTAAGAGCAAATCCATTTCTACCCCCTACATTTCAACAAAGACAAGATTTCAATTTCGTACAAGACAATTTTCGTGTACAACCAATACACTCACCACATAGTTCAGTTTGGTCAGCAACTTCACCGCAAAATACGATAAGTACGAACACTACACCAAATAGATCTCAACAATCTTCCTCCTCGAACACCTCAGTCAGCGTACCACGAGTAGAAGTAACAAACTTTTTGCAACCACCACGAAATACAATACGCTCACCAGCATCAATTATACCCGAATTAGGGCAACACCAGTACTAAATCCAAACCCCCTACTTTAAGTAGAACTAATGATCATACATATCTTTTTCCATTAGATCATAAGACCTGGAATCCACCTCCACCATTATACGGACCAACTAATCTTGGAGATACTCTCACAAATTGGTCAAGAAGTCGACTTACAAATACCTTAAACCTAACACATCGCCAACGAAATTCAGCACTTGAAGTTCTAGCAACACCATCTCTAGAACTCAAATTTAATACAACGATTAAATACGATACGATATTCAATCATCCATTTCATGCAACAACACCCTCTATAGTAACAACAACGACACCAGCACCGTTTATTTGTATTGACTTTAATTATAAGTTTGACAGATATACTAAACAAACTTTAGGTTTTGCAACATTTTACAATCCTCATACAGGATTATCGTACACATGCCGCTTCAATTAAATTCCATAATAATAATATTAATAATAATAATAATATTTACTTTCATAAAAATAGATACACAAATACAATCACACTATAAGATACAAAACAAACTAAAGGAACATATTAAAGACCGCATCAACGAAAGAATGGAGAAACATATCAATAAAATAAAAAATAAAAACAAAATAAAAATACATACACCACATACAATGGAACGCAAAAACTTCAACAAACTCATGAATAACGTATCTGACAATCAAACAGAACTAACAATGGACCCAAATTCAATCAAAGACATTTATAACAACACAGCATTAGAGAATTTTAAAAACAGTTCAGGCTATGAAGAAATGTGGAACATAGCTATTGATAAATGGACAAGAAACTGGAATTTCTATAAAGAACATCTCACAAACAGTATTCTAGAAAAATTCCAATTAAACAATAAAAGAGAAAAACGTCAAACAAAAGAAGATTACATAGAATTAGCAGGACAAAACATAAATGGCTCAGCAATCGGACCTCAAGATATTTTTATTGAACATTACGATTGCGACGCAGAGGAAATTACGAACGTAAAATACTACGAACTAAACAAAATTAGTACATGTAAATTTAAACCACTAGATTTAGATATGACAAAAACAGAAGTTCAACTGTTATCAAAAGCACAAGCAGTAGAGATTAAAGCATACGCAGTTGCAGGAACAATTAAAGAACAAGTAGAATGGTGTTCACAACACACCAACTACATTAGAGCAAACCGACCTAGCTATTATGTATCAGACGCACAAAGAACAAAAATATTAGACCCGGACGAAGTTTGTAACGAACTCGCCAGGCTTAATTTATTGAAAAACACAGAATATAGACCCACAAGATACAACATATCATTCAATTACATAGCTAACCCACCATTACAAAAGAGAATTGAAGACCTCCAAGGCAGAATACAATTTCATTTAGATACCCCTATGGTACCACCATATGGCAGAATAGTATATGACTACACAAACCCAACATGGATACCATCCGCAATAAAAAACGCACAATCAAACTGTTTAACCGGAGTAAGAAAACAAAACAGAATAGACATATTAGATTGGACATTAGAAATCAAAGAAGTATCACTGATACTAAACCTTGATACGGAAGAAATTTCGTACATGGGAACAAAACTACCATGCGATCTCCGCAAAGGAGAATGCCAACCGACACCTTTTACAAAAGCAACTATAGTTTGGGAACCACAAACATATTGTCAATTATTTGAACTGATCATATTTGATGCATTCATGGTTAAGTACCAAGACCGATATTGGATAGAAACAAACGCTGAATGGACAACAGTACAAAAACCAGATATACAAGAAAAAATAACACTAAACAAAACAGCCTCAATAGCAACACGTTTTGAAATATATCCTATAGTTGAACACGAATGCGGATCAATACAACCCTTACATAAAACAGAATATGATGATATTTACATAATATATGAATATGGCTTTGATATGCATACAGGACAGAAAGTAACAAGAAAGGAAAAAAAAATTTGATGATGAAAAATTCATAAAAATAACACCAAAAGAAATCACCTCAACACTTACACGCTATGAAGATGAAGATAACAACCAATTTTATTACGGTTTTGTTAACGAAAACACGCACCTAAATATGAAAATGGACTTATATATGAGTAACATATACTCTAGAATCAGTTTACAAGCAATAGAATTCTATTCACAAATTTGCGAACAAACCAGAAATCTACGACAGTTAACACTAACACAAGTACAGAAGAACACACCACTTCTAGGATACATCCTTACAGGAGACAGATCGATCTTTGTAAAACAAGAAGGAGTAAACGTTATGAAAATGTACAAACGTGCAAAGAAATCATCACCACTATACGTACCCCAAACACGCGAATGCTATGATAAAATACCAATCCTATACAAAAACAGAGTACAGTATGTACATCAACTCACACGCCAAACATACCTTTGGGCAAAAAAGGTACCATGTTCACATAGTAATTTTGATCAACTCATATCTATAGATACGGAAGGAGCATCACGATATAGATTAACACCGTATCCAGTCAAAGTTGAAACAATGCTAAACACTATATCACCTGAAGAAATAGTATTAGACAATATGTTTAGTAAAGCAAGTCTAATAGAAAGTGGAATCTACAGTAAAGAACAATTAGTGCAAGAACGAAAAAGAGATTTATTACACGAATACATGAGAGACCGTGAAAAACCATTACAAGACGCACAGTCAGCAAATGCACTCAAACTCTTAGAGCTCGAACAATTAGGTTTATTACAAACATATAAATATTACGAACAATCACTAAAATGGCTACGAGATTTGAATATCAACGGATACAACTTTCAGATTGACCAACCCAGCGTAAACTGGAAAGAAATTTTTGACGGCGCATGGCTTAAAGACCAAATTCTAACCATCTTTGGTTGGCCATGGTACATATTAGAGAAAATGGCTATTATTTATGCTATGTTTAGTATGATATTATTCATAACAAATCTTATTATTAAATTCTATAACGCTTTTGCCATTCACAAAGCAATCGGAAAACAAGCAAGTATAACAAAAATACTACTAACCGGAATATTTGGAATATTTTCACAAACACTTACACAACTAGTAGCACAGATACAAGAAGAAAATACACAGGACGACAGTGACAATAACAATTCCCATTATGGAAATTTAAACAACAAAACAAGAAAGAGTAAACCCACCTTTCGTAGACATTCAGCAGAAGTAACAATGTCAAACCATAACAACAATGAAACACCAACAGAAATCTACGTTGACACAAATTATGAACATTATAACACAACAATCCGTAGAACAGAAAGCGGATTACAATTACGAACTTTAGAACCAACAAAAAAGATACAGAAACCACCATTACCAGAAAGGAAATATAAACCAGAACCATTTAAACTAGAACCGTTAGAAACAATCAAAGAGAATAAACTACCATCAATATTACCACAACTAATCACACCACCCCGGCATACCAATGCATCGGAAACAATTTACCAGCACCTGTCCCTAGTGCACCAAAAGTTGAACAACATAATATTTTATTCCACAACCACCCATATGAAACACCTATACCACTTAAGCAACCTAAACCATATGAAATCCCAAATCCTTCAACAAATAACGGACACAGACACTTAATACCTACATCAAAACTACTAGATAGGCAAAACCCTCCACCGATTGATTTTGAACAACTAAAATTAACGGCTAACAAAATGCATAATCGCAGCCACAGCCTAGATGTACTCCAAAATGATCAGCCACACACAAATGAAGTCACATACTTTGACACTCATTCGGCTGATACATACGAAATTTAAAACAATATGTCCACTAAAGAACATCTAACAGTATACTCTCTCTCCACAACCATCAACTCATCAAAATTGCATATTCATAAAATTGTATATTTATCACAAACCACAAGAAATCTAAAGTAAAAATGACAATATATTTCTAAGATATAACAATGTAACCACTATCGAGTGAGTTTTTAACATACCAAACGATAAACAGTTCCTATAACAGTAATCATAACATTTTGAAACCATATAGTATTCCAATAGTAACAATCTGTGAGTTTTAGCACAATGGCAACAGCCATGGAATATGAATCGCCATACAAATCCGATTCCCCATTCAGCTACGAAGTTGAAGATGGAGAATTGAGTCCCGGATCAGGGAGATCGAGCCCTGGCACCATAAGAGACAACGCGTCGGACTGTGGGACGCAAACAGACGATCAAATGGAGAATATCCATGAAACAGTCACTACAATGAGAGTACACTTAAACAATACTCCACAGATTTCTCAAACTCCACAAGACATCGCACGTAAACTTAAGAATAGATTTGATAACAGACGGAACTTGCAATCCTTTAACACTAACAAAATCACTAATGACCAAGGAACAAGTACCAACATTCATAGCTATGAACATAACAGATTAGTTCAAACTCAGAACCGTTCGACGACGGAATCATATACATCACCCCCACTCCCAAACTACCCCCCACCAGTGCGACCGCCACCACCCTCTGATTATATTGCAGAACAACCACGAACACAAAGTTATAATCAACAACAATTGTTTACAACTAATCGTAGGCCAAACAATTTAAGATTTCCATACGCGGTAACACCGAGATCAGCAAACAGCAAATCATTTTTTCACCAATCAACAAATGAACAGACACCCACAAGAACCGTCATGGAAACAATTTGGTTTCAGGACAAGGATCCTAGAACTTTAAATAGCCCACACAATAGTAATTACAACCCATTGTTATCATACAGAAACTGGGCAAATATGCCATTCGATTCACGCGAATATAAATTTTTCATGGCACCTCTTCATAACCTTAAAGATCGTGTGTCAGAGTACTTCCCACCCCTGCCACCAGAAAACACTAATACAGTCAAACGAAGCACAAAAAACATGGGGAGAGACAAACTCCACCAGTCTATGTACCCAATACTTAAACAGTTTTACAGTCTCACCGAGAGATTTTTATATGATTATGACTATGAGTTTAAGATCCCAATAACATGTCATTTCGACCAACTTATAGCTAAGGCATCTCAAGACTTATCTGCGTACAGTATCTACGATCATCAGATATTTCAACTGAGTTTCAATTTTCTGCATCCTACTCCGAAAGATGTACAAAACAATAACTACAGAGTGCATGAAACTAAATTAATTCACAACCTTATATATTATACATTTCTACGTGACAAAAGCCATAACACATCAAAAAGTTACATTCACATAAACGACCAACTGACGTCACTCTATTCCCTTAATTACGGATATCGTTTGAAATGGGAATATACATTGGGCACACTTCGAAACTTTGACCCAATCAAGAACTACTATATATTCCAACCAAAGGATTCCCCGGAGCGACCACTCATGGTACCGCTAGAAGCTTTGGAACCTTGCGAGGAATACCACGTGTATCATCTCGAAGGAAGCGTAATGAACCGCGCTTTCACAAATAGGATAAACTTCAATAATGAGCGCACGAAAACAGAACTTGAGCACGAACTATGCAATACAGTGAAAGCATCAATTACAGATATTCCATTAAAAGAGCTAACGAACTTACTTGCATATTTTCTGTCAAAAGACGACAATTTCGTAAAGGAATACCGACATTATAAAGAACGAACGAACTATCCAAAACAAACGGAGAAGTTATGATAATGTTGTCACAGTAACAAGTAACAACTCCTGATAATCTCGACAAGTAACAAAAATAACTATGAAATTAAATCAGTACATATATTTATTTATGTTTTCTCAAACCCAAAATTCAACCCTTTCTGATAAATGTATTTATATCAGTTCAATAATTTATACTCAAATACTTTGTAAACCCTTATATTTGAGTTTTTACCTAAATAAATATGCTCACATCGAGTAATTTGGAATTGTACTTCATATTTGCACAACCATTTAATTACAAAAACAATTGTACCAAATTGTCATATATCTTTTCTGTTTAATAAACTTTAAAAATACAAAAATAATTTTTTACTTTTCTTATAAACGCTAACTTAATTTCTAAAAGGTATATGCAAAGATCTTTCCATAGTTAGTTATATGCAATTTTGTAAATATATAACAACTTGAAATAAGGCGCAGAACTGACAGGAATAACAACATTTACAACTTAAACACAGTGTAAATGTAAATGTACACAATGAGTCATATAATTGACATATTAACTCTATGTATAACATGTAATCGTAACTTTCAGATTCTGAGTCATAGACATGACATTTTAACAAAACTCATCTTACATTCTTATAGAACCGATTTATTTACACAACATACAAAACTATAATATCAGTGTGAAATCATAATAACATAGAAAAGTGCTAAATACTTTTCCAAACGAACCATAGCAATATATCAACTCGTAACATAAATCAAAACATAAAATACTTGAATTTCGAAATTTTCACATATAAAAACATATGCATAAACATAGTACCAAATACATGAAAAATATACTTTCATTTCTCAAAGAACAAAACAACATGTATGGATACATTACATTCACCCTTTAAGCCATAGTAACAACTAACAGCTTTACCTTTACCTGGTAAAAACTAACATTGTAGTACTCCAAATACTGAAAGAGTCTTTGGATTATTTGGAAGATTGTATAAGCGCGCAGACAGAGACTTTTAACTTAATTTCTGAAGTTAAAAGGAATGGAAGTTGATTGCATACAGTAGTTGGACATTTTTGGATATATCCATTACACACCCATAAGCGAGATCTATAAACCCTTTACAAAATACATAACACAACACAAATTGTAGAAGTATAACAATACAATTCGTAAGAATTGATTGCATCAGAATAACTTCGGATTCGCGCAGGAAACAGATTATTCATAAATGTTCATATTCAGTAACATAATCTGTACTAATCCAACATGGCTAAACAATCACATGTCACTTGAACATTTCTAGACCATGTCACACACCTTGTGGTGACCTAGCCAGTACTACCCTCAATTGATCCTTCGAATTCCATAAACATATAACAAGGTACACTTAACACAGATCATATAAATCTTTGTTTTCTTTCCAACCGGAAGGGATACTACGTATACCAGAACATTGAACCCCAACACAGGTTATAATAGAGAAAAACTTTTCTGAACCTCTAACATCTAACAATAAATCAATTCAGGTAAGTCAGGTAAGTCAAGCCACTGGACATCAGGATCGCCTCCAAGCATCAACACTGGATCTACCCGAAAGGATCTTCACCCACTGGATGTGGTACTGGAATAGATACTTTTGTGGTTGTTGATGTTCACTCTTTGCTCTTTGGGCAACCTATGTCTAGGAATCGACTTACAGACGAACCGATCTCAAGCAACACACTCCAAAAAGAAAGAAAATCCTTCAGAGAGAAAAAAAGAGAAATCGACTTATTAGAATGTACAAGAGACTTTCAAAAAACTCGAAACCCCGGAAAGATGGAGTCAAATATGACTTCCAGAAAGAACTATTTGAAAGACTTTATTATTTAAATAAATAAAGACTGAAAATACTCTTCCCTGACTGGATAAAAAAGGGAATAATATCTTTTCCTTCTTTATCCTTTAGATGTTTACCCATTTACCCCTCTTCTCAGAAGAGAAAGTTATTTAGTCAGTACCAGTTAACCACCTGATATAATAATAAAGTATATTTCTCTCTCTCTACTCCGCTCTTGTTTTGTATTGAGATATACGTTAGACTTTAGCATTGGGGCACGTGCACTGTCTACTGAAGCTCAGATAGAAGAGCAACAGACTAGAGATATAGAACTTTAGTTAGTCAGGTAAGCCTTAAGAGTACACCTTATTCTTGAGACAACCATAAGACAGTTCCGGAAGTAGCCTAATAAAGGTAAGCTCAGAACACGTCTTAATTTGACAACGTATTAAGTACTCTTTTCTCAGACCACCTAGATCAACAATTAGCCCTCCAGTAGAACCTACTAGGACTATGACACTCCTACATAGACCCTCAAATCATTTGAACAAGACCTTGACTATACCGAAAATCATTTTTTATGAAAACGCACAAGAATACCTTTTGAGCTCGAAATTTGACAACGTATTAAGTACTTTTTTCTCAGACCAGCTAGATCAACAATTAGCCCTCCAGTAGAACCTACTAGGACTATGACACTCCTACATAGACCCTCAAATCATTTGAACAAGTCCTTGACTATACCGAAAATCATTTTTTATGAAAACGCACAAGAATACCTTTTGAGCTCGAAATTTGACAATGTATTAAGTCCTCTTTTCTCAGACCACCTATATCAACAATTAGCCCAACAGTAGAACCTACTAGAACTATGACACTCCTACATAGACCCTCAAATCATTTGAACAAGTCCTTGACTATACCGAAAATCACTTTTTATGAAACGCACAAGAATACCTTTTGAGCTCGAAATTTGACAACGTATTAAGTACTTTTTTCTCAGACCACCTATATCAACAATTTGCCCACCAGTAGAACCTACTAGAACTATGACAATCCTACATAGACCCTCAAATCATTTGAACAAGTCCTTGACTATACCGAAAATCACTTTTTATGAAAACACATAAGAATAACTTTTGAGCTCGAAATTTGACAACGTATTAAGTACTTTTTTCTCAGACCACCTATATCAACAATTAGCCCTCCAGTAGAACCTACTAGGCTATGACACTCCTACATAGACCCTCAAATCATTTGAACAAGTCCTTGACTATTATGAAAATCACTTTTTATGAAAACGCACAAGAACAACTTTTGAGCTCGAAATTTGACAACGTATTAAGTACTTTTTTCTCAGACCAGCTAGATCAACAATTAGCCCTCCAGTGGAACCTACTAGGACTCTGACACTCCTACATAGACCCTCAAACCATTTGAACAAGTCCTTGACTATACCGAAAATCACTTTTTATGAAAACGCACAAGAATACCTTTTGAGCTCGAAATTTGACAACGTATTCAGTACTCTTTTCTCAGACCATCTGTATCAACAATTAGCCCACCAGTAGAACCTACTAGAACTATGACACTCCTACATAGACCCTCAAATCATTTGAACAAGTCCTTGACTATACTGAAAATCACTTTTTATGAAAACACATAAGAATAACTTTGAGCTCGAAATTTGACAACGTATGAAGTACTTTTTTCTCAGGACAGCTAGATCAGCAATTATCCCTCCAGTAGAACCTACTAGGACTATGACACTCCTACATAGACCCTCAAATCATTTGAACAAGTCCTTGACTATACCGAAAATCACTTTTTATGAAAACGCACAAGAATACCTTTTGAGCTCGAAATTTGACAACGTATTAAGTCCTCTTTTCTCAGACCACCTATATCAACAATTAGGCCAACAGTAGAACCTACTAGAACTATGACACTCCTACATAGACCCTCAAATCATTTGAACAAGTCCTTGACTATACCGAAAATCACTTTTTATGAAACGCACAAGAATACCTTTTGAGCTCGAAATTTGACAACGTATTAAGTACTTTTTTCTCAGACCACCTATATCAACAATTTGCCCACCAGCAGAACCTACTAGAACTATGACACTCCTACATAGACCCTCAAATCATTTGAACAAGTCCTTGACTATACCGAAAATCACTTTTTATGAAAACACATAAGAATAACTTTTGAGCTCGAAATTTGACAACGTATTAAGTACTTTTTTCTCAGACCACCTATATCAACAATTAGCCCTCCAGTAGAACATACTAGGACTATGACACTCCTACATAGACCCTCAAATCATTTGAACAAGTCCTTGACTATACTGAAAATCACTTTTTATGAAAACGCACAAGAACAACTTTTGAGCTCGAAATTTGACAACGTATTAAGTACTTTTTTCTCAGACCAGCTAGATCAACAATTAGCCCTCCAGTAGAACCTACTAGGACTATGACACTCCTACATAGACCCTCAAATCATTTGAACAAGTCCTTGACTATACCGAAAATCACTTTTTATGAAAACGCACAAGAATACCTTTTGAGCTCGAAATTTGACAACATATTAAGTACTTTTTTCTCAGACCACCTATATCAACAATTTGCCCACCAGTAGAACCTACTAGAACTATCACACTCCTACATAGACCCTCAAATCATTTGAACAAGTCCTTAACACATAAGAATAAATTTGAGCTCGAAATTTGACAACGTATTAAGTACTTTTTTCTCAGACCACCTATATCAACAATTAGCCCTCCAGTAGAACCTACTAGGCTATGACACTCCTACATAGACCCTCAAATCATTTGAACAAGTCCTTGACTATTATGAAAATCACTTTTTATGAAAACGCACAAGAACAACTTTTGAGCTCGAAATTTGACAACGTATTAAGTACTTTTTTCTCAGACCAGCTAGATCAACAATTAGCCCTCCAGTGGAACCTACTAGGACTATGACACTCCTACATAGACCCTCAAATCATTTGAACAAGTCCTTGACTATACCGAAAATCACTTTTTATGAAAACGCACAAGAAGACATTTTGAGCTCGAAATTTGACAACGTATTCAGTACTCTTTTCTCAGACCATCTGTATCAACAATTAGCCCACCAGTAGAACCTACTAGAACTATGACACTCCTACATAGACCCTCAAATCATTTGAACAAGTCCTTGACTATACTGAAAATCACTTTTTATGAAAACACATAAGAATAACTTTGAGCTCGAAATTTGACAACGTATTAAGTACTTTTTTCTCAGGACAGCTAGATCAACAATTATCCCTCCAGTAGAACCTACTAGGACTATGACACTCCTACATAGACCCTCAAATCATTTGAACAAGTCCTTGACTATACCGAAAATCACTTTTTATGAAAACGCACAAGAATACCTTTTGAGCTCGAAATTTGACAACGTATTAAGTACTCTTTTCTCAGACCACCTATATCGACAATTAGCCCACCAGTAGAACCTACTAGAGCTATGACATTCCTACATAGACCCTCAAATCATTTGAACAAGTCCTTGACTATACTGAAAATCACTTTTTATGAAAACACATAAGAATAACTTTTGAGCTCGAAATTTGACAACGTATTAAGTACTTTTTTCTCAGACCAGCTAGATCAACAATTAGCCCTCCAGTAAAACCTACTAGGACTATGACACTCCTACATAGACCCTCAAATCATTTGGACAAGTCCTTGACTATACCGAAAATCACTTTTTATGAAAACGCACAAGAATACATTTGAGCTCGAAATTTGACAACGTATTAGGTACTCTTTTCTCAGACCACCTATATCAACAATTAGCCTACCAGTAGAACCTACTAGGACTATGACACTCCTACATAGACCCTCAAATCAATTGAACAAGTCCTTGACTATACTGAAAACACTTTTTATGAAAACACATAAGAATAAATTTTGAGCTCGAAATTTGACAACGTATTAAGTACTCTTTTCTCAGACCACCTATATCAACAATTAGCCATCCAGTAGAACCTACTAGAACTATGACACTCCTACATAGACCCTCAAATCATTTGAACAAGTCCTTGACTATACTGAAAACACTTTTTATGAAAACACATAAGAATAAATTTTGAGCTCGAAATTTGACAACGTATTAAGTACTCTTTTCTCAGACCACCTATATCAACAATTAGCCCTCCAGTAGAACCTACTAGGACTATGACACTCCTACATAGACCCTCAAATCATTTGAACAAGTCATTGACTATACTGAAAATCACTTTTTATGAAAACGCACAAGAACAACTTTTGAGCTCGAAATTTGACAACGTATTAAGTACATTTGTCTCAGACCAGCTAGATCAACAATTAGCCCTCCAGTAGAACCTACTAGGGCTATGACTCTCCTACATAGACCCTCAAATCATTTGAACAAGTCCTTGACTATACCGAAAATCACTTTTTATGAAAACGCACAAGAATACCTTTTGAGCTCGAAATTTGACAACGTATTAAGTACTCTTTTCTCAGACCACCTATATCAACAATTAGCCCACCAGTAGAACCTACTAGAACTATGACACTCCTACATAGACCCTCAAATCATTTGAACAAGTCCTTGACTATACTGAAAATCACTTTTTATGAAAACGCACAAGAACAAATTTGAGCTCGAAATTTGACAACGTATTAAGTACTTTTTTCTCAGACCAGCTAGATCAACAATTAGCCCCCCAGTAGAACCTACTAGGGCTATGACTCTCCTACATAGACCCTCAAATCATTTGAACAAGTCCTTCACTATACCGAAAATCACTTTTTATGAAAACGCACAGGAATACCTTTTGAGCTCGAAATTTGACAACGTATTAAGTACTCTTTTCTCAGCCCATCTATATCAACAATTAGCCCACCAGTAGAACCTACTAGAACTATGACACTCCTACATAGACCCTCAAATCATTTGAACAAGTCCTTGACTATACCGAAAATCACTTTTTATGAAAACGCACAAGAATACCTTTTGAGCTCGAAATTTGACAACGTATTAAGTACTCTTTTCTCAGACCACCTATATCAACAATTAGCCCACCAGTAGAACCTACTAGAACTATGACACTCCTACATAGACCCTCAAATCATTTGAACAAGTCCTTGACTATACTGAAAATCACTTTTTATGAAAACACATAAGAATAAGTTTTGAGCTCGAGATTTGACAACGTATTAAGTACTTTTTTCTCAGACCAGCTAGATCAACAATTAGCCCTCCAGTAAAACCTACTAGGACTATGACACTCCTACATAGACCCTCAAATCATTTGGACAAGTCCTTGACTATACCGAAAATCACTTTTTATGAAAACGCACAAGAATACATTTGAGCTCGAAATTTGACAACGTATTAGATACTCTTTTCTCAGACCACCTATATCAACAATTAGCCCAACAGTCGAACCTACTAGGTCTATGACACTCCTACATAGACCCTCAAATCAATTGAATAAGTCCTTGATTATACTGAAAATCACTTTATGAAAATACATAAGAATTAATTTTGAGCTCGAAATTTGACAACGTATTAAGTACTCTTTTCTCAGACCACCTATATCAACAATTAGCCATCCAGTAGAACCTACTAGAACTATGACACTCCTACATAGACCCTCAAATCATTTGAACAAGTCCTTGACTATACTGAAAATCACTTTTTATGAAAACACATAAGAATAACTTTTGAGCTCGAAATTTGACAACGTATTAAGTACTTTTTTCTCAGACCACCTATATCAACAATTAGCCCTCCAGTAGAACCTACTAGGACTATGACACTCCTACATAGACCCTCAAATCATTTGAACAAGTCCTTGACTATACTGAAAATCACTTTTTATGAAAACGCACAAGAACAACTTTTGAGCTCGAAATTTGACAACGTATTAAGTACTTTTGTCTCAGACCAGCTAGATCAACAATTAGCCCTCCAGTAGAACCTACTAGGACTATGACTCTCATACATAGACCCTCAAATCATTTGAACAAGTCCTTCACTATACCGAAAATCACTTTTTATGAAAACGCACAAGAATACCTTTTGAGCTCGAAATTTGACAACGTATTAAGTACTCTTTTCTCAGCCCATCTATATCAACAATTAGCCCACCAGTAGAACCTACTAGAACTATGACACTCCTACATAGACCCTCAAATCATTTGAACAAGTCCTTGACTATACTGAAAATCAATTCTTATGAAAACACATAAGAATAACTTTTGAGCTCGAAATTTGACAACGTATTAAGTACTTTTTTCTCAGACCACCTAGATCAACAATTAGCCCTCCAGTAGAAACTACTAGGACTATGATACTCCTACATAGACCCTCAAATCATTTGAACAAGTCCTTGACTATAACGAAAATCACTTTTTATGAAAAAGCACAAGAATACATTTTGAGATCGAAATTTGACAACGTATTAAGTACTCTTTTCTCAGACCACCTATATCAACAATTAGCCCACCAGTAGAACCTACTAGAACTATGACACTCCTACATAGACCCTCAAATCATTTGAACAAGTCCTTGACTATACTGAAAATCACTTTTTATGAAAACACATAAGAATAACTTTTGAGCTCGAAATTTGACAACGTATTAAGTACTTTTTTCTCAGACCAGCTAGATCAACAATTAGCCCTCCAGTAGAACCTACTAGGACTATGACACTCCTATATAGACCCTCAAATCATTTGAACAAGTCCTTGACTATACTGAAAATCACTTTTTATGAAAACGCACAAGAACAAATTTGAGCTCGAAATTTGACAACGTATTAAGTACTTTTTTCTCAGACCAGCTAGATCAACAATTAGCCCTCCAGTAGAATCTACTAGGACTATGACACTCCTACATAGACCCTCAAATCATTTGAACAAGTCCTTGACTATACTGAAAATCAATTCTTATGAAAACACATAAGAATAACTTTTGAGCTCGAAATTTGACAACGTATTAAGTACTTTTTTCTCAGACCACCTAGATCAACAATTAGCCCTCCAGTAGAAACTACTACGACTATGACACTCCTACATAGACCCTCAAATCATTTGAACAAGTCCTTGACTATAACGAAAATCACTTTTTATGAAAAAGCACAAGAATACATTTTGAGATCGAAATTTGACAACGTATTAAGTACTCTTTTCTCAGATCACCTATATCAACAATTAGCCCACCAGTAGAACCTACTAGAACTATGACACTCCTACATAGACCCTCAAATCATTTGAACAAGTCCTTGACTATACTGAAAATCACTTTTTATGAAAACACATAAGAATAACTTTTGAGCTCGAAATTTGACAACGTATTAAGTACTTTTTTCTCAGGCCAGCTAGATCAACAATTAGCCCTCCAGTAGAACCTACTAGGACTATGACACTCCTATATAGACCCTCAAATCATTTGAACAAGTCCTTGACTATACTGAAAATCACTTTTTATGAAAACGCACAAGAACAACTTTTGAGCTCGAAATTTGACAACGTATTAAGTACTTTTTTCTCAGACCAGCTAGATCAACAATTAGCCCTCCAGTAGAATCTACTAGGACTATGACACTCCTACATAGACCCTCAAATCATTTGAACAAGTCCTTGACTATACCGAAAATCACTTTATGAAAACGCACAAGAATACCTTTTGAGCTGGAAATTTGACAACGTATTAAGTACTCTTTTCTCAGACCACCTATATCAACAATTAGCCCACCAGTAGAACCTACTAGAACTATGAAACTCCTAGACAGACCCTCAAATCATTTGAACAAGTCCTTGACTATTCTGAAAATCACTTTTTATGAAAACACATAAGAATAACTTTGAGCTCGAAATCTGACAACGTATTAAGTACTTTTTTCTCAGACCAGCTAGATCAACAATTAGCCCTCCAGTAGAATCTACGAGGACTATGACACTCCTACATAGACCCTCAAATCATTTGAACAAGTCCTTGACTATACCGAAAATCACTTTTTGTGAAAACGCACAAGAATACCTTTTGAGCTCGAAATTTGACAACGTATTAAGTACTCTTTTCTCAGACCACCTATATCAACAATTAGCCCACCAGTAGAACCTACGAGGACTATGACACTCCTACATAGACCCTCAAATCATTTGAACAAGTCCTTGACTATAATGAAAATCACTTTATGAAAACACATAAGAATAAATTTTGAGCTCGAAATTTGACAACGTATTAAGTACTCTTTTCTCAGACCACCTATATCAACAATTAGCCCACCAGAAGAACCTACTAGAACTATGACACTCCTACATAGACCCTCAAATCATTTGAACAAGTCCTTGACTATACTGAAAATCATTTTTTATGAAAACACATAAGAATAACTTTTGAGCTCGAAATTTGACAAGGTATTAAGTACTTTTTTCTCAGACCACCTAGATCAACAATTAGCCCTCCAGTAGAACCTATCAGAACATTGACACTCCTACATAGACCCTCAAATCATTTGAACAAGTCCTTGACTATACTGAAAATCACTTTATGAAAACACATAAGAATAAATTTTGAGCTCGAAATTTGACAACATATTAGGTACTTTTTTCTCAGACCAGCTAGATCAACAATTAGCCCTCCAGTAGAACCTTCTAGGACTATGACACTCCTACATAGACCCTCAAATCATTTGAAGAAGTCCTTGACTATACCGAAAATCACTTTTTATGAAAACGCACAAGAATACCTTTGAGCTCGAAATTTGACAACGTATTAAGTACTCTTTTCTCAGACCACCTATATCAACAATTAGCCCACCAGAAGAACCTACTAGAACTATGACACTCCTACATAGACCCTCAAATCATTTGAACAACTCCTTGACTATACTGAAAATCAATTTTTATGAAAACACATAAGAATAATTTTGAGCTCGAAATTTGACAACGTATTAAGTACTTTTTTCTCAGACCACCTAGATCAACAATTAGCCCTCCAGTAGAACCTACTAGGACTATGACACTCCTACTTAGACCCTCAAATCATTTGAACAAGTCCTTGACTATACTGAAAATCACTTTATGAAAACACATAAGAATAAATTTTGAGCTCGAAATTTGACAATATATGAAGTACTTTTTTCTCAGACCAGCTAGATCAACAATTAGCCCTCCAGTAGAACCTACTAGGACTATGACACTCCTACATAGACCCTCAAATCATTTGAACAACTCCTTGACTATACTGAAAATCAATTTTTATGAAAACACATAAGAATAATTTTGAGCTCGAAATTTGACAACGTATTAAGTACTCTTTTCTCAGACCACCTATATCAACAAATAGCCCACCAGAAGAACCTACTAGAACTATGACACTCCTACATAGACCCTCAAATAATTTGAACAAGTCCTTGACTATACTGAAAATCAATTTTTTTGAAAACACATAAGAATAATTTTTGAGCTCGAAATTTGACAACGTATTAAGTACTTTTTTCTCAGACCACCTAGATCAACAATTAGCCCTCCAGTAGAACCTACTAGGACTATGACACTCCTACATAGACCCTCAAATCATTTGAACAAGTCCTTGACTATACTGAAAATCACTTTTTATGAAAACGCACAAGAACAACTTTTGAGCTCGAAATTTGACAACGTATTAAGTACTTTTTTCTCAGACCAGCTAGATCAACAATTAGCCCTCAAGTAGAACCTACTAGGACTTTGACACTCCTACATAGACCCTCAAATCATTTGAACAAGTCCTTGACTATACCGAAAATCACTTTTTATGAAAACGCACAAGAATACCTTTGAGCTCGAAATTTGACAAGGTATTAAGTACTCTTTTGTCAGACCACCTATATCAACAATTAGCCCACCAGTAGAACCTACTAGAACTATGACACTCCTACATAGACCCTCAAATCATTTGAACAAGTCCTTGACTATACTGAAAATCACTTTTTATGAAAACGCACAAGAATAACTTTTGAGCTCGAAATTTGACAACGTATTAAGTACTTTTTTCTCAGACCACCTAGATCAACAATCAGCCCTCCAGTAGAACCTACTAGGACTATGACACTCCTACATAGACCCTCAAATCATTTGAACAAGTCCTAAACTATACTGACAATCACTTTTTATGAAAACGCACAAGAACAACTTTTGAGCTCGAAATTTGACAACGTATTAAGTACTTTTTTTCTCAGACCACCTAGATCAACAATTAGCCCTCCAGTAGAACCTATTAGGAATATGACACTCCTACCTAGACCCTCAAATCATTTGAACAAGTCTTTGACTATACTGAAAATCACTTTTTATGAAAACGCACAAGAATAATTTTTGAGCTCGAAATTTGACAACGTATTAAGTACTTTTTTCTCAGACCCCCTAGATCAACAATTAGCCCTCTAGTAGAACCTACTAGGACTATGACACTCCTACATAGACCCTTAAATCATTTGAACAAGTCCTTGACTATACTGAAAATCACTTTTTATGAAACGCAAAAGAATACCTTTTGAGCTCGAAATTTGACAACGTATTAAGTACTCTTTTCTCAGACCACCTATATCAACAATAAGCCCACCAGAAGAACCTACTAGAACTATGACACTCCTACATAGACCCTCAAATCATTTGAACAAGTCCTTGACTATACTGAAAATCAATTTTTATGAAAACACATAAGAATAACTTTTGAGCTCGAAATTTGACAACGTATTAAGTACTTTTTCTCAGACCACCTAGATCAACAATTAGCCCTCCAGAAGAACCTACTAGAACTATGACACTCCTACATAGAGCCTCAAATCATTTGAACAAGTCCTTAACTATACTGACAATCACTTTTTATGAAAACGCACAAGAACAACTTTTGAGCTCGAAATTTGACAACGTATTAAGTACTTTTTTCTCAGACCACCTAGATCAACAATTAGCCCTCCAGTAGAACCTACTAGAACTATGACACTCCTACATAGACCCTCAAATCATTTGAACAAGTCCTTGACTATACTGAAAATCACTTTTTATGAAAACGCACAAGAATAGTTTTTGAGCTCGAAATTTGACAACGTATTAAGTACTTTTTTCTCAGACCACCTAGATCAACAATTAGCCCTCTATTAGAACCTACTAGGACTATGACACTCCTACATAGACCCTCAAATCATTTGAACAAGTCCTTGACTATACTGAAAATCACTTTTTATGAAACGCACAAGAATAATTTTTGAGCTCGAAATTTGGCAACGTTTTAAGTACTTTTTTCTCAGACCACCTAGATCAACAATTAGCCCTCTAGTAGAACCTACTAGAACTATGACACTCCTACATAGACCCTCAAATCATTTGAACAAGTCCTTGACTATACTGAAAATCACTTTTTATGAAAACGCACAAGAATAATTTTTGAGCTCGAAATTTGACAACGTATTAAAAACTTTTTTCTCAGACCACCTAGATCAACAATTAGCCCTCCAGTAGAACCTATTAGGACTACGACACTCCTACATAGACCCTCAAATCATCTGACCAAGTCCTTGACTGTACTGAAAATCACTTTCTATGAAAACGCACAAGAATAACTTTGAGCTCGAAATTTGACAACGTATTAAGTACTCTTTTCTCAGACCACCTATATCAACAATTAGCCCTCCAGTAGAACCTACTAGAACTATGACACTCCTACAAAGACCCTCAAATCATTTGAACAAGTCCTTGACTATACTGACAATCACTTTTTATGAAAACCCACAAGAATAATTTTTGAGCTCGAAATTTGACAACGTAGTAAGTACTTTTTTCTCAGACCACCTAGATCAACAATTAGCCCTCTAGTAGAACCTACTAGGACTATGACACTCCTACATAGACCCTCAAACCATTTGAACAAGTCCTTGACTATACTGAAAATCACTTTTTATGAAAACGCACGAGAACAATTTTTGAGCTCGAAATTTGACAACGTATTAAGTACTTTTTTCTCAGACCACCTAGATCAACAATTAGCCCTCTAGTATAACCTATTAGGACTACGACACAATCTTACATAGACCCTCAATTAATTTGAACAAGTCCTTGACTATACTGAAAATCACTTTTTATGAAAACGCACAAGAATAATTTTTGAGCTCGAAATTTGACAACGTATTAAGTACTTTTTTCTCAGACCACCTAGATCAACTATTAGCCCTCCAGTAGAACCTATTAGGACTACGACACTCCTACATAGACCCTCAAATCAATTGACCAAGTCCTTGACTGTACTGAAAACCACTTTCTATGAAAACGCACAAGAATAACTTTTGAGCTCGAAATTTGACAACGTATTACGTACTTTTTTCTCAGACGACCTAGATCAACAATTAGCCCTCTAGTAGAACCTACTAGGACTATGACACTCCTACATAGACCCTCAAATCATTTGAACAAGTCCTTGACTATACTGAAGATCACTTTTTATGAAAACGCACAAGAATAATTTTTTAGCTCGAAATTTGACAACGTATTAAGTACTTTTTTCTCAGACCACCTAAATCAACAATTAGCCCTCCATTAGAACCTATTAGGAATATGACACTCCTACCTAGACCCTCAAATCATTTGAACAAGTCCTTGACTATACTGAAAATCACTTTTTATGAAAACGCACAAGAATAATTTTTGAGCTCGAAATTTGACAACGTATTAAGTACTTTTTTCTCAGACCACCTAGATCAACAATTAGCCCTCTAGTAGAACCTACTAGGACTATGACACTCCTACATAGACCCTCAAATCATTTGAACAAGTCCTTGACTATACTGAAAATCACTTTTTATGAAAACGCACAAGAATAATTTTTGAGCTCGAAATTTGACAACGTATTAAGTACTTTTTTCTCAGACCACCTAGATCAACAATTAGCCCTCCAGTAGAACCTATTAGGAATATGACACTCCTACCTAGACCCTCAAATCATTTGAACAAGTCCTTGACTATACTGAAAATCACTTTTTATGAAAACGCACAAGAATAATTTTTGAGCTCGAAATTTGACAACGTATTACGTACTTTTTTCTCAGACCACGTAGATCAACAATTAGCCCTCTAGTAGAACCTGTTAGGACTATGACACTCCTACATAGACCCTCAAATCATTTGAACAAGTCCTTGACTATACTGAAAATCACTTTTTATGAAAACGCACAAGAATAATTTTTGAGCTCGAAATTTGACAACGTATTAAGTACTTTTTTTTCAGACCACCTAGATCAACAATTAGCCCTCTAGTAGAACCTCCTAGGACTATGACACTCCTACATAGACCCTCAAATCATTTGAACAAGTCCTTGACTATACTGAAAATCACTTTTTATGAAAACGCACAAGAATAATTTTTGAGCTCGAAATTTGACAACGTATTAAGTACTTTTTTCTCAGACCACCTAGATCAACAATTAACCCTCTAGTAGATCCTACTAGGACTATGACACTCCTACATAGACCCTCAAATCATTTGAACAAGTCCTTGACTATACTGAAAATCACTTTTTATGAAAACGCACAAGAATAATTTTTGAGCTCGAAATTTGACAACGTATTAAGTACTTGTTTCTCAGACCACCTAGATCAAAAATTAGCCCTCCAGTAGAACCTATTAGGAATATGACACTCCTACCTAGACCCTCAAATCATTTGAACAAGTCCTTGACTATACTGAAAATCACTTTTTATGAAAACGCACAAGAATAATTTTTGAGCTCGAAATTTGACAACATATTCAGTACTTTTTTCTCAGACCACCTAGATCAACAATTAGCCCTCCAGTAGAACCTATTAGGAATATGACACTCCTACCTAGACCCTCAAATCATTTGAACAAGTCCTTGACTATTCTGAAAATCACTTTATGAAAACGCACAAGAATAATTTTTGAGCTCGAAATTTGACAACGTATTAAGTACTTTTTTCTCAGACAACCTAGATCAACAATTAGCCCTCTGGTAGAAACTACAAGGACTATGACACTCCTACATAGACCCTCAAATCATTTGAAAAAGTCCTTGACTATACTGAAAATCACTTTTTATGAAAACGCCCAAGAATAATTTTTGAGCTCGAAATTTGACAACGTATTAAGTACTTTTTTCTCAGACCACCTAGATCAACAATTAGCCCTCCAGTAGAACCTATTAGGAATATGACACTCCTACCTAGACCCTCAAATCATTTGAACAAGTCCTTGACTATACTGAAAATCACTTTTTATGAAAACGCACAAGAACAACTTTTGAGCTCGAAATTTGACAACGTATTAAGTACTTTTTTCTCAGACCAGCTAGATCAACAATTAGCCCTCAAGTTGAACCTACTAGGACTATGACACTCCTACATAGACCCTCAAATCATTTGAACAAGTCCTTGACTATATCGAAAATCACTTTTTATGAAAACGCACAAGAATACCTTTGAGCTCGAAATTTGACAACGTATTAAGTACTCTTTTCTCAGACCACCTATATCAACAATTAGCCCACCAGTAGAACCTACTAGAACTATGACACTCCTACATAGACCCTCAATTCATTTGAACAAGTCCTTAACTATACTGACAATCACTTTTTATGAAAACGCACAAGAACAACTTTGAGCTCGAAATTTGAAAACGTATTAAGTACTTTTTTCTCAGACCACCTAGATCAACAATTAGCCCTCTAGTAGAACCTCCTAGGACTATGACACTCCTACATAAACCCTCAAATCATTTGAACAAGTCCTTGACTATACTGAAAATCACTTTTTATGAAAACGCACAAGAATAATTTTTGAGCTCGAAATTTGACAACGTATTAAGTACTTTTTTCTCAGACCACCTAGATCAACAATTAACCCTCTAGTAGAACCTACTAGGACTATGACACTCCTACATAGACCCTCAAATCATTTGAACAAGTCCTTGACTATACTGAAAATCACTTTTTATGAAAACGCACAAGAATAATTTTTGAGCTCGAAATTTGACAACGTATTAAGTACTTGTTTCTCAGACCACCTAGATCAACAATTAGCCCTCCAGTAGAACCTATTAGGAATATGACACTCCTACCTAGACCCTCAAATCATTTGAACAAGTCCTTGACTATACTGAAAATCACTTTTTATGAAAACGCACAAGAATAATTTTTGAGCTCGAAATTTGACAACGTATTCAGTACTTTTTTCTCAGACCACCTAGATCAACAATTAGCCCTCTAGTAGAACCTACTAGGACTATGACACTCCTACATAGACACTCAAATCATTTGAACAAGTCCTTGACTATTCTGAAAATCACTTTATGAAAACGCACAAGAATAATTTTTGAGCTCGAAATTTGACAACGTATTAAGTACTTTTTTCTCAGACCACCTAGATCAACAATTAGCCCTCCAGTAGAAACTACAAGGACTATGACACTCCTACATAGACCCTCAAATCATTTGAAAAAGTCCTTGACTATACTGAAAATCACTTTTTATGAAAACGCCCAAGAATAATTTTTGAGCTCGAAAATTGACAACGTATTAAGTACTTTTTTCTAAGACCACCTAGATCAACAATTAGCCCTCCAGTAGAACCTATTAGGAATATGACACTCCTACCTAGACCCTCAAATCATTTGAACAAGTCCTTGACTATACTGAAAATAACTTTTTATGAAAACGCACAAGAATAATTTTTCAGCTCGAAATTTGACAACGTATTAAGTAATTTTTTCTCAGACCACCTAGATCAACAATCAGCCCTCCATTAGAACCTACTAGGACTATGACACTCCTACATAGACCCTCAAATCATTTGAACAAATCCTAAACTATAATGACAATCACTTTTTATGAAAACGCACAAGAACAACTTTTGAGCTCGAAATTTGACAACGTATTAAGTACTTTTTTCTCAGACCACCTAGATAAACAATTAGCCCTCCAGTAAAACCTATTAGGAATATGACACTCCTACCTAGACCCTCAAATCATTTGAACAAGTCCTTGACTATACTGAAAATAACTTTTTATGAAAACGCACAAGAATAATTTTTCAGCTCGAAATTTGACAACGTATTAAGTAATTTTTTTCTAAGACCACCTAGATCAACAATCAGCCCTCCAGTAGAACCTACTAGGACTATGACACTCCTACATAGACCCTCAAATCATTTGAACAAATCCTAAACTATAATGACAATCACTTTTTATGAAAACGCACAAGAACAACTTTTGAGCTCGAAATTTGACAACGTATTAAGTACTCTTTTCTCAGCCCATCTATATCAACAATTAGCCCTCTAGTAAAACCTACTAGGACTATGACACTCCTACATAGACACTCAAATCATTTGAACAAGTCCTTGACTATTCTGAAAATCACTTTATGAAAACGCACAAGAATAATTTTTGAGCTCGAAATTTGACAACGTATTAAGTACTTTTTTCTCAGACCACCTAGATCAACAATTAGCCCTCCAGTAGAAACTACAAGGACTATGACACTCCTACATAGACCCTCAAATAATTTGAAAAAGTCCTTGACTATACTGAAAATCACTTTTTATGAAAACGCCCAAGAATAATTTTTGAGCTCGAAAATTGACAACGTATTAAGTACTTTTTTCTAAGACCACCTAGATCAACAATTAGCCCTCCAGTAGAACCTATTAGGAATATGACACTCCTACCTAGACCCTCAAATCATTTGAACAAGTCCTTGACTATACTGAAAATAACTTTTTATGAAAACGCACAAGAATAATTTTTCAGCTCGAAATTTGACAACGTATTAAGTAATTTTTTCTCAGACCACCTAGATCAACAATCAGCCCTCCATTAGAACCTACTAGGACTATGGCACTCCTACATAGACCCTCAAATCATTTGAACAAATCCTAAACTATAATGACAATCACTTTTTATGAAAACGCACAAGAACAACTTTTGAGCTCGAAATTTGACAACGTATTAAGTACTTTTTTCTCAGACCACCTAGATCAACAATTAGCCCTCCAGTAAAACCTATTAGGAATATGACACTCCTACCTAGACCCTCAAATCATTTGAACAGGTCCTTGACTATACTGAAAATAACTTTTTATGAAAACGCACAAGAATAATTTTTCAGCTCGAAATTTGACAACGTATTAAGTAATTTTTTTCTAAGACCACCTAGATCAACAATCAGCCCTCCAGTAGAACCTACTAGGACTATGACACTCCTACATAGACCCTCAAATCATTTGAACAAATCCTAAACTATAATGACAATCACTTTTTATGAAAACGCACAAGAACAACTTTTGAGCTCGAAATTTGACAACGTATTAAGTACTCTTTTCTCAGCCCATCTATATCAACAATTAGCCCACCAGTAGAACCTACTAGGACTATGACACTCCTATCTAGACCCTCAAATCGTTTGAACAAGTCCTTGACTATACTGGAAATCACTTTTTATGAAAACGCACAAGAACAATTTTTGAGCTCGAAATTTGACAACGTATTCAGTACTTTTTTCTCAGACCACCTAGATCAACAATTAGCCCTCTAGTAGAACCTACTAGGACTATGACACTCCTATCTAGACCCTCAAATCATTTGAACAAATCCTAAACTATAATGACAATCACTTTTTATGAAAACGCACAAGAACAACTTTTGAGCTCGAAATTTGACAACGTATTAAGTACTTTTTTCTCAGACCACCTAGATCAACAATTAGCCCTCTAGTAGAACCTACTAGGACTATGACACTCCTATCTAGACCCTCAAATCATTTGAACAAGTCCTTGACTATACTGGAAATCACTTTTTATGAAAACGCACAAGAATAATTTTTGAGCTCGAAATTTGACAACGTATTCAGTACTTTTTTCTCAGACCACCTAGATCAACAATTAGCCCTCTAGTAGAACCTACTAGGACTATGACACTCCTACATAGACCCTCAAATCATTTGAACAAGTCCTTGACTATTCTGAAAATCACTTTATGAAAACGCACAAGAATAATTTTTGAGCTCGAAATTTGACAACGTATTAAGTACTTTTTTCTCAGACCACCTAGATCAACAATTAGCCCTCTAGTAGAAACTACAAGGACTATGACACTCCTACATAGACCCTCAAATCATTCGAAAAAGTCCTTGACAATACTGAAAATCACTTTTTATGAAAACGCGCAAGAACAATTTTTGAGCTCGAAATTTGACAACGTATTAAGTACTTTTTTCTCAGACCACCTAGATCAACAATTAGCCCTCCAGTAGAACCTATTAGGAATATGACACTCCTAGCTAGACCCTCAAATCATTTGAACAAGTCCTTGACGATACTGAAAATAACTTTTTGTGAAAACGCACAAGAATAATTTTTCAGCTCGAAATTTGACAACGTATTAAGTAATTTTTTCTCAGACCACCTAGATCAACAATCAGCCCTCCAGTAGAACCTACTAGGACTATGACACTCCTACATAGACCCTCAAATCATTTGAACAAGTCCTTGACTATACTGAAAATCACTTTTTATGGAAACGCACAAGAATAATTTTTGAGCTCGCAATTTGACAACGTATTAAGTACTTTTTTCTCAGACCACCTAGATCAACAATTAGCCCTCTAGTAGAACCTACTAGGACTATGACACTCCTACATAGACCCTCAAAAAAATTGAACAGGTCCTTGACTATACTGAAAATCACTTTTTATGAAAACGCACAAGAATAATTTTTGAGCTCGAAATTTGACAACGTATTAAGTACTTTTTTCTCAGACCACCTAGATCAACAATTAGCCCTCCAGTAGAACCTGTTAGGAATATGACACTCCTACCTAGACCCTCAAATCATTTGAACAAGTCCTTGACTATACTGAAAATCACTTTTTATGAAAACGCACGAGAACAATTTTTGAGCTCGAAATTTGACAACGTATTAAGTACTTTTTTCTCAGACCACCTAGATCAACAATTAGCCCTCTAGTAGAACCTACTAGAACTATGACACTCCTATATAGACCCTCAAATCATTTGAACAAGTCCTTGACTATACTGAAAATCACTTTTTATGAAAACGCACAAGAATAATTTTTGAGCTCGAAATTTGACAAGGTATTAAGTACTTTTTTCTCAGACCACCTAGATCAACAATTAGCCTTCTAGTAGAACCTACTAGGACTATGACACTCCTACATTGACCCTCAAATCATTTGAACAAGTCCTTGACTATACTGAAAATCACTTTTTATGAAAACGCACAAGAATAATTTTTCAGCTCGAAATTTGACAACGTATTAAGTAATTTTTTCTCAGACCACCTAGATCAACAATCAGCCCTCCAGTAGAACCTACTAGGACTATGACACTCCTACATAGACCCTCAAATCATTTGAACAAATCCTAAACTATAATGACAATCACTTTTTATGAAAACGCACAAGAACAACTTGTGAGCTCGAAATTTGACAACGTATTAAGTACTTTTTTCTCAGACCACCTAGATCAACAATTAGCCCTCTAGTAGAACCTACTAGGACTATGACACTCCTACATAGACCCTCAAAAAATTGAACAAGTCCTTGACTATACTGAAAATCACTTTTATGAAAACGCACAAGAATAATTTTTGAGCTCGAAATTTGACAACGTATTAAGTACTTTTTTCTCAGACCACCTAGATCAACACTTAGCCCTCCAGTAGAACCTGTTAGGAATATGACACTCCTAAATAGACCCTCAAATCATTTGAACAAGTCCTTGACTATACTGAAAATCACTTTTTATGAAAACGAACAAGAAAAGTTTTTGAGCTCGAAATTTGACAACGTATTAAGTACTTTTTTCTCAGACCACCTAGATCAACAATTAGCACTCTAGTAGAAGCTACTAGAACTATGACACTCCTATATAGACCCTCAAATCATTTGAACAAGTCCTTGACTATACTGAAAATCACTTTTTATGAAAACGCACAAGAATAATTTTTGAGCTCGAAATTTGACAAGGTATTAAGTACTTTTTTCTCAGACCACCTAGATCAACAATTAGCCCTCTAGTAGAACCTACTAGGACTATGACACTCCTACACAGAACCTCAAATCATTTGAACAAGTCCTTGACTATACTGAAAATCACTTTTTATGAAAACGCACAAGAATAATTTTTGAGCTCGAAATTTGACAACGTATTAAGTACTTTTTTCTCAGACCACCTAGATCAACAATTATTCCTCCAGTAGAACCTACTAGGACTATGACACTCCTACATAGACCCTCAAATCATTTGAACAAGTCCTTGACTATGATGAAAATCACTTTTTATGAAAACGCACAAGAATAATTATTGAGCTCGAAATTTGACAACGTATTAAGTACTTTTTTCTCAGACCACCTAGATCATTAATTAGCCCTCCAGTAGAACCTATTAGGAAATTGACACTCCTACCTAGACCCTCAAATCATTTGAACAAGTCCTTGACTATACTGAAAATCACTTTTTATGAAAACGAACAAGAAAAGTTTTTGAGCTCGAAATTTGACAACGTATTAGGTACTTTTTTCTCAGACTACCTAGATCAACAATTAGCCCTCTAGTAGAACCTACTAGGACTATGACACTCCTACATAGACCCTCAAATCATTTGAACAAGTCCTGGACTATACTGAAAATCACTTTTTATGAAAACGCACAAGAATAATTTTTGAGCTCGAAATTTGACAACGTATTAAGTACTTTTTGCTCAGACCACCTAGATCAACAATTAGCCCTCTAGTAGAACCTACTAGGACTATGACACTCCGACATAGACCCTCAAATCATTTGAACACGTCCTTGACTATACTGAAAATCACTTTTTATGAAAACGCACAAGAATAACTTTTGAGCTCGAAATTTGGCAACGTATTAAGTACTTTTTTCTCAGACCACCTAGATCAACAATTAGCCCTCCAGTAGAACCTATTAGGAATATGACACTCCTACCTAGACCCTCAAATCATTTGAACAAGTCCTTGACTATACTGAAAATCACTTTTTATGAAAACGCACAAGAATAATTTTTGAGCTCGAAATTTGACAACGTATTAAGTACTTTTTTCTCAGACCACCTAGATCAACAATTAGCCCTCTAGTAGAACCTACTAGGACTATGACACTCCTACATAGACCCTCAAATCATCTGACCAAGTCCTTGACTGTACTGAAAATCACTTTCTATGAAAACGCACAAGAATAACTTTGAGCTCGAAATTTGACAACGTATTAAGTACTCTTTTCTCAGACCACCTATATCAACAATTAGCCCTCCAGTAGAACCTACTAGAACTATGACACTCCTACAAAGACCCTCAAATCATTTGAACAAGTCCTTGACTATACTGACAATCACTTTTTATGAAAACCCACAAGAATAATTTTTGAGCTCGAAATTTGACAACGTAGTAAGTACTTTTTTCTCAGACCACCTAGATCATTAATTAGCCCTCCAGTAGAACCTATTAGGAAATTGACACTCCTACCTAGACCCTCAAATCATTTGAACAAGTCCTTGACTATGATGAAAATCACTTTTTATGAAAACGCACAAGAATAATTATTGAGCTCGAAATTTGACAACGTATTAAGTACTTTTTTCTCAGACCACCTAGATCATTAATTAGCCCTCCAGTAGAACCTATTAGGAAATTGACACTCCTACCTAGACCCTCAAATCATTTGAACAAGTCCTTGACTATACTGAAAATCACTTTTTATGAAAACGAACAAGAAAAGTTTTTGAGCTCGAAATTTGACAACGTATTAGGTACTTTTTTCTCAGACTACCTAGATCAACAATTAGCCCTCTAGTAGAACCTACTAGGACTATGACACTCCTACATAGACCCTCAAATCATTTGAACAAGTCCTGGACTATACTGAAAATCACTTTTTATGAAAACGCACAAGAATAATTTTTGAGCTCGAAATTTGACAACGTATTAAGTACTTTTTGCTCAGACCACCTAGATCAACAATTAGCCCTCTAGTAGAACCTACTAGGACTATGACACTCCGACATAGACCCTCAAATCATTTGAACACGTCCTTGACTATACTGAAAATCACTTTTTATGAAAACGCACAAGAATAATTTTTGAGCTCGAAAATTGACAACGTATTAAGTACTTTTTTCTCAGACCACCTAGATCAACAATTAGCCCTCCAGTAGAACCTATTAGGATTATGACACTCCTACCTAGACCCTCAAATCATTTGAACAAGTCCTTGACTATACTGAAAATCACTTTTTATGAAAACGCAAAAGAATAATTTTTGAGCTCGAAATTTGACAACCTATTAAGTCGTTTTTTCTCAGACCACCTAGATCAACAGTTAGTTCTTTATCAGAACATACTAGGACTATGACACTCCTAGGTGGAATCTCGAATCTTTTGAACAAGTCCTGAGGTGTGAAAACCGAAGCTGTGCGTGCGTGCATAGCAAACCAGACCAAAAAAGGCGGAAGCAAACAAAAGAGCAAAAGTGAAACTTCAAGAAGAGCGCAAAGCTTCAACGAAACTTCTTGCTTTGCAAGAACACATTCCCACGACGTGGGAACACGGACCAAAAAACCGGTCCGAAAACCGCAGCTCTGCGGTGCAGAGCAAACCAGACCAAAAAAAGCTGAAGCAAACAAAAAAAAAGCGCAAAAGTGAAAATCCAAGAAGAGCGCAAAGCTTCAACGAACCTTCTTGCTTTGCAAGAACAAATTCCCACGACGTGGGAACACGGACCAAAAAATTGGTCCGAAAACCGCAGCTCTGCCGTGCAGAGCAAACCAGACCGAAAGAAAGCAACAGCTAGCCAAGCTAGCGAGCAAAGAACCGGAAAGAACTCACCTGAGAGGAGACGGCAGCAGAGAGAAAAGCAAACAAACTCTGAAAAAAATACTTTGTTATTATACAAAAAAGAACATCACAAACAGCACACAAGACGCACGGCCACCCCCACCCAGCGACACCCCCAACCCCGTCCCCCCCCCCCCGCCGCCAAACCGCCTCCCCCCCCCAAAACGACCCCCCCAAAACACCAACAGACCAACGCCAAATTTTGGCATGAGTTCTGGACCAATGCCATTGAACTCAGAGAGCATGGAAATGCATTTTGCAATGAATACGAGAATAAGTTACGAAGTTATGTCACGAATGACGGACGTCAGAAACGCTCAAAATGACGCAATTTACGGTCGACTCGCGGGCTAATTTCACAACTTTTTGAAAACAACACTATATGACATGTATACCATTGAAACCGTCTTGAACTAGGGTGTTCATATCACTAAACAGAATGAAAAAATTCCCCCTATAGACAGAGTTATTAGCAAAAATTGACCGAGTCCGATCGAAAATTGGGACGTTTCCCATGCTCGTACACAAATTTACAACTTCTGGTGAATATTTTTTCAGGTTTTAGTATATCAAATGAAAGCACGCATAATGAGCTCTCTAACTATGCAACTCAATAGGAAAAAAAATTACTGTAGGCAGAGTTATTAACGATCGAGCCTTTGGTACCAAATGACCAAAAAAGTGAACTGGATCATCCAAAATGACCAATATGTCATATAAATAATTTAAATAAAACAACCAAATATATATGGGGACAATCCCCATTATCAGACGAATCTAACGGGCTAAATATTGGGTCTAAATTAGCCTGTTTTGTTGGTTTAACATGTACATGCACGCGAAGTACCGGACACGAATCGGTCAAAATGGGGGTATGTGTCCTGGCCATTTTCTCAAAAACGGCTGATCGAAACGAAACGACACCTATATCAGAAGAAAGCCTAGCTCAAGCTGGGCTTAACAAAAAAACTTTCATCAAAATCGGTTCACTCTAGAACGAGTAAAAGCAAAGTAAAGGTACCGTACCAAATCACCAAAAAAGCAGAGTACTCCGGCTGCAGAGCCAAAATTGAACATCTAAACCTGCAAAAACGCTATATAAAGTATACATATTCGGAATCTACGTTAGACGGGCTATTCAAAACACCAATTTCTGTAACACACTTCAAAGCTTCAAGCTAACGGTGTCAACGGTGTCAACCGCCGGGGTCAACCGCTTCTGGTACTAAAACCGAGGGCAAGTTTACTGGTCAATTTCTCTAAAACGGCCGAACAAAAATAAACCCCCTTAGTACAGTTGGTAGCACTGCTTGAGATACGCATCATATTAAAAAATGAGCACAATCGGTACATTCTTGAAGGAGTTATAGCAATTATAAGGTACCGTACCAAATGCATAGAAAAGCGAGGTGACCGCTCTGCAGAGTCAAAATTGACCTCCTCAACTACATAAAATACTATATAAAATATATATGGGAATACTCCCCACTAACTGAGGATTCTAAAACACTAACATTTGTTCGGTAAATCGCGTGTTTTGTTGTACCGAAATTTGGGTCACCCAGAATAGCCCGAAAATTCGACTTTTTTCAACTTTAATCATTAATAACTTTTTGATTAGGACGATTTGAGAAACCAACCAAATACTGCAAGCAAGAGGAGTTCCCTACTTTAGCAGATATTAACAAAATACTGTATTGTACCCCATTTTTTCGGCTAAAATCGAAGCCCAAGATCTCGGGAACCGACGTAAAACAGCGTGAAACAGCGTTTCCGGCGTATTTGTGGGTGTAATTGTGGTCCACTTCGATGCTCTGGGTCACGGCAAACCTTCATGTTGAGGTGGCAAAAATTTCCCACCTCACCATGAAGGTTATGATATTTTGTGTGTTTTGACATAAAACAACATCCAAAGAAATTTGATGAAATCGTGAAAAAAGAAAAATTGTTGAATTAACCCCATTATTTGATTTCATTAGCTTCAACAACCTAAATGGTGTCTAGCAAACACAAAACACACGCCCAAAAAGTTGTTCAATTGCGGAAAGCACCACTCAGGCATAAAATTTGAGAAAAGTTTTGTTTTTCCGCATTCATTATTGAATAACAGTTCTAAAGAACATTTCGAGTGACTGTGACTAGCCATTCCTGAGAAGCACGTCTTAACAGCAACAGATTATGCCAATATTAACTCGTTTTGGTCAAAAATTGAATGAGAAATTTGAAAAAAAAAACAAAACATTAAATTCCTTTCGCAATGTGATAGTTTCGCAAGTTCTTTCCTCCAACTTTTTGGTTAGGCCGAATGGGGAAACCAACCAAAAACTGCAAGCAAGAAGTGTTCAGTGCTAACAAAATGCGACCACTGCCGTTTAATTTGGTCCAGTATTTCAGCAGATATTAACAAAATACTGTACTGTACCCCATTTTTTCGGCTTAAATCGAAGACCAAGATCTCGGGAACCGACGTAAAACAACGTGAAACAGCGTTCCCGACGTATTTGTGGGTGTAATTCTGGTCCACTTCCACGTTCTAGGTCACTGAAAAGCTTCATGGTGAGGTGGGAAAAGATTTCAAACCTCACCATGAAGGCTATGATGTTTTGTTTGTTTTGACATTTATCAACATCCACAGAAATTTGATGAAATCGTGAAAAAAGAAAAATTGTTGAATTAACCTCATTAAATGATACAAGTTGCTCCATAGACCTAAGTTGTGCATAAAAAACACAAATTGCGCGCCTGAAGACCTGTTCTTTGCGCAAAAGACCACTTAGCGATTAAAATTTGGGAAATGTTATGTTTTTCAGCATTCACTGTTAAATTAACGTTTCACAAAAAAAATTATGAAGAAGACCATTAATTCCAACAAAGATGAACTTAAAAGGAAGAACATGCGCTAAAATTTATCTATTTTGATTCGCAATTGACAGAGAAATAAAAAAAAATTACGAATTTGAGTGCCTTTTTTATGAGACAAAATTAATTTCGTTCCACAGCATTTGCAAACTCTGCCTGAACATCTACAGTAATTATTTCAAATCACCTGGGCAAAGCCTGTTCTCAGGCTTGGAAGGACGTAAGTGATCAAAAACAACTTAGAGAAACGTTTAACTGCGAAATAATTGATTTCAAATGCGCGTCATAATTTTTCAGACAAAAAAATTTGACAAATTGTCATTTAAAGAAAAAAATGTTGTAGTTTTTCATTAACAATAGCTAAGAAAAACTTTTCAATAGAAAAGTGAAGGAGAATCGAAGAAACAAAGAATAGCGCTCAAAATAGACATCAAAAAACTAAAGAGAATTAAACAATTGAAAAACAAAATGGGATTTTTTAAATAAAATTTTTTCTTATTTTTTTTGCTCTTAAAGGTCAGCATAGTTCGAGTGCTGGGTTCCTTCAACAATTGAAGTTTTATGACGTTGATTAACAAAATGAGGACTGCTCTGAAAGGAAAGTTTGGTGTTTGAGTTCACTTGCAATACAAAGTTTTGTTTGGGTTATTAAGGATGAAAAAATGTTACTTGAAAACTTAAGTTTTATATTTAAAAAAACAACAAAATGAGGACTTAATTGGTAAGATGTGTGCACTTTTGAATTTATTTTGCTTGTGTGTTTAATGAAAAGGTCAAAAAGTCAAAACTCTAACGAAACAGTTCATAAAACTATCCTTGATCAACTTTACCTTCACTTGTTTTCAATTTTTACAAATCACAAAGTTTTCATTCTGATTTCAATTTTTCCCAAATTTTGAGCCCTAATTCCAGATTTAAACTTGTGAAACTTCAACAGATGTCCCATTCTGCTACAAAAATGAGTTTAAAAGAGTTTACAAGGTTGAGTAATATGACCATTTAGGATTTTCGGCAAGTACCTACTTTGTCAGTGAAAAACGTTGTTATCGGAATACAAAACGTATGAGTGACTATTTTGCAGCAAATTTGAGTTTAATCACCCTCAACTAATTACTGAATTTTGGTTTCTGTAGTACTTGCTATCTAATAAAGATTCAAAATTAAGTGACTCTAAGAAAAGTTATTTTTACAGTATAAAAATCCGAATAAAATAATATATATCATAAGCTAGAACGCACTGGATGCTTTTTTTTACCTTTTTTAGTGCTTACCAGTTCACTAAAACCTGTTGGGAAAAAATGAACTATTGGAATGGTCATTGAACGATTTTTGCGAAAAACGAGTATTTGAAAAAACGTTCCCGACGCTAAAGTCTACATGAAAATAAAAAAATTGATTTTTTTTTCAATTTTGGAGTTGAATACCTCTTTACCTGCTTTATTGAAGATTGCAGTTCGCAGGGCAAAGGGCGAACAGAAAAAGTTTATTATCATCGAAACGCGGCCATGCCGATCAAATTTGATACAGTACTTCGGGAGATATTAATAAATTCCTCAATTATACCCCATTTTTTCAGCTATTTTTGAAGCCTAAAAATGCCGAGAAACATTCTCGACGGCGTTAAACGGCGCCTCTGGCGTGTTTCTGGGAAGAAATTCATTCCTTTTTTGTTTCTCGTTAAGTAAAACTTTCATGATGAGGAGAAAAAAATTTCAAACCTCACCATGAATGTTATGGCGTTTTATCAGTTTTGGTACAAAACAACATACACAGAAATTTGACAAAACAATGAAAGTGGAAAAAACGTTGAATTAACAGAAACCAGTTTTTTAGTTAGCTTAAAGGACTTGAGTATTTTCTGGAAAACACAAATTGCACGCAGAAAAACCTGTTCGAGTACAAAAAGCAGACCTCAGCCAATATAATCTGAAATTGGACATTGTTTTCAGGAATCAATTATGAATAAACGTTCAACAAAAAATTTTCAGGACAAACAAATAAAATTACATGCAGTGATAGCCTAGCCGCGAAAAATTGCATTGTTGATTAGCCATTTAGATGCCAAAAACAATAGAGAACTTTGAAAAAAATACAAAATCTTGATTTACTTTTTTTAAAGCGATCAAATGTATATATTATTGCGCATTTGATGATTCTTCTTAAATCATTCTTGTAAATTGTTTAAGTAATCTCACTGTAGATCTGCAAGAAGACTTTTTTGTTGTTGTGAGTGGTCAAAAAAACTCGAAAATGAACTTTCAAATAAGCCAAATTTTGAATAAAAAATTTTTTCTGAAACCAGAACAGATTTAATTGAACAGAACGCAAACCAAACACATTAATATTAATATTCCTTCTTATAAACCCTGCGCTTGTAATTAGGGAATTATTTACCAGCTATCTAAGTGGTACTGACAGTTTCATGTTAAAAACAGTGCTACTTTTATCTGATTCACATAAACCGCAATTTTTTTTCGAACTTTATTTTAGAGCTAATCATTTTTGAGACATAATACGTAAGCATTGGTCTTCTTCGGAACAAAATCTCAGCTTTGACGCTTTTGATGGATTTTTAAGATTGAATCTTTTTCTGCTCGATCAATGACATGAACTCTAAAAGATATCATTAGACTTCCAAAGTTCGGTACGGCCTTGGAAGAGGCGTAACAGGTTTTTGCAATTTCGAACTCTTTCTACACAAATTTTTTGACCATCAGGCCTACCTGCTGAGCAAATTAAAGTTAGAAAAAATTACCTTAGAAAAATTACAAAACTTGATACGGCCTTATACGGCACCGTACTAAGTTTTTTAATTTTTCAGAGATTTAAAAAGTTTTACCCAGTGCAATAAAGTGATGAAAAAGTGACTTGTATTAGATAAGCGATAGATTTAAAGTCGATTTTAGGGATTTAGAATTTACAAATCGGTAATTACATTAATTGGCTACGGTGCCGTAGAAAACTTATTACGGCCTTATACGGTGCCGTACAAAGTTTTGTAAGTTTTCTACGGCAGCTTATAAGTCTTAGTAAGTTTTCAAAGTTTCGTCTAAGGTGGGCAACCTGGGTATATGTCTAACTTCGTGAGTGGAATACACACACATAAATACTACATAAACATTTTTTCACTGGGAAAACAGTTCTTTTTGGAAAACAGTTCTAAAATGGCAACAGTGTCCTCTTTTTAAATGTGAGATACTGAAGAGAGGAATGCAAATTTCTGCTAAACTTGAAAGTTTTTCACGTACAGCAAAAGAAATTGCAGGGCTAAATAACTGAGGGGTGAGTTTATGCGTGTTTAAGTTATAGGGGGTAAAATAAATCGGGCTGAAAGGAGGTAGAACTGGTGAAGCACCCACGTCAAGAGTGTTAAATATGTTTGGTTGCTAAACATGAGCTGAAGCTTAAAAACAAGTAAATTTTATTTGGAAACGTAATTTCTCATCTGAGCTCATGAAAATCATTCCGTTTTTGGTTGTCCAAAAACTTAGGCATTGGAGACTGTAAGTGGCTATAGGCACACTAAGTGTCTAAAACCAATTATGGGCCAGATTGATTGCGAGACCAAAAGTTAGTGCAAAATGTGAGATCAAATTGAACCACATTCTCTTCCCTGTCCCTGACCAAAGGCAGGCTGGTGTATACTTGTACTGGGCTTTTATACTATTGCTTCTTCTTTTCAAACACTTAGAAATAGTTCTATTCCATGCTCTGATTACATTGGAAGGATAAGAGTTTTCAAAATTGATCTTTTCTGTTTCGTTTCATCCCCGGGTTGACCACCATAAACCTTTCTTGGCAACCATATCCAAGCCATATATGGAGTTTATGGTAACTTGGCAACCATATAGATGACCATGCAAAAAAATCAACATTGCTCAAAAAGCTCTGATAACACCCATACAATGCACTCTGAGTGGAGAGAAACTCATCAAGACACTTGAAAAAAAATTGAAGTTCATGGTGTCTTGGGAACCATATCCAAGACCATACACATTTATGGTGCCATATAGGACCATAAAAGTCAAAAAATACAAAAATATTACAGAGAACAGCTTAATTAACATCTTCTGACTACATTAAGCGTTCCAAAAAAGCAAATAAAGTTAGTTCGATTTTTTATTTCTTGGCAACCATATCCAAGACCATAAATATTTATGGTCTTGCATATGGTTGCCAAGAAATCCATGACTTGTCAGATTTCTTAAAGAGTGTTTAAAAAACTTGAAAAATGGCAGTAAGTAACACATTTTTGGTTGCAAAAGGCATATGTATTACTTCAGCACTATGTGGAGTTCTCAAAAAAAATAATAGAAGAAAAGATACGAAACGACTTTAAAATTTGGCACAAAAACATTGTTTCTAGAGCCAAAATCAGTAGTAGAAATATCAACCACTCTCTTCAAAAAAAGGCCATACTGAAGTGTTTTTGCGGGCATTTTGATCAGAAGGTATAATTAGTAACGGAGATCTCATTCAATTACACAAAAAAGCTACTGTTCTTCTTATTTAGGATTTTTTTTAAATTGATGTTATTATAATTTGCTGTATTTCGTGGAGTGCGATAAAATGTGCTATAAACGCTGCAAAAAACATCTGGAGCTATAATAAGCGGCCTCATACCTATAAGATTGTCACTTTTAGGATTTTGTTGCAATGGTCTTTAGTATGATTGCCAAGAACTCCGTAAAAAATTAATTTTTATTAAAGTTCTTCTTTTCATACTTTTTTGTCGCCTCAAAATTGTCCTATACTACGGTACTCTGCCACTTTTGTTCACTTTATTTTAGTAGTTTATTAATTTAAAGGTTTAAGAACAATCAGTATTGTTTATTTTTTTGTCTAACTTAAACAAAAATACAAAAGCAATTTTTAAGAGTTTATCTGCTTTTATCATTATTTACATGGTTCGTTTGGGTTCCTCGATTGTTTTTACCAGAAAAACAATCTAAAACAAGGTTTTTTTGATAGCAGAAAGCTTTCGTTCACTTCAACAACATGTTGAGTTCTATACAAAAAAAATTAGAGGAAAAGAATTTAAACGACCGTAAAATTTCACGCAACCATATTGTTTCTAGAGTCAAAATCATTAGTAAATACAACAACCACTCTGTTCAGAAAAAACGGTCGTACTACAGTGTTTTTGAGGGAACTATGCTCAGAAGGCTTAATTAGTAACAGAAAGCTCATTCAATTACACAAAAATAAGCTATAATTCTACATAATATATTTTTTTTAGTTTGATGATATTATAATTTGTTGTATCGTGGATTGGGAAACAGTTGGCTCTGAGGGCTTCAATAGACATAAAAGGCCAGCCTATATGGCCTCATACCTCTAAAAGTGTGACTTTTGTCAATTTGTTTCTATGGTCTTTGATAACATAAAAATAAGCAATTGTTCTTCACACTTATGATTTTTTTCATTGATGTTATTATAATTTGTTCTATTTCGTGGATTGTGTTAAAATGTGCTATAAATGCTGCAATAAACATCTGAAGTCAGTATATGCGGCCTTATAACTTTAAAATGTCACTTTTGTATTTTTTTATAATGGTCTTTGATATGATTGCCAAGAAATCCATAAATAAATTATTTTTAAGTGAAGATCTCTTTTTTCATAATTTTTTGTCGGCTCAAAGTTGTCCTATACTAGCGTACTCTGCCACTTTTGTTCAATTTATTTTAGTAGTTTATTAATTTTAAGGTTTAAGAACAATCAGTATTGTTTATTTTTTTTTCTAACTTAAACAAAAATACCAAACTAATTTTCAAGAGTTTATCTGCTTTTATCATTATTTACATGGTTCGTTTGGGTTCCTCAATTATTTTTACCAGAAAAACAATCTAAAACAAAATTTTTTTGATAGCAGAAAGCTTTCGTTCACTTCAACAACATGTTGAGTTCTATACAAAAAAAAATTAGAGGAAAAGAAATTAAACGACCGTAAAATTTCACACAAACACATTGTTTCTAGAGTCAAAATCATTAGTAAACACAACAACCACTCTGTTCAGAGAGCAAAAAGCATACTACAGTGTTCTTGAGGGAAGCATGTTCAGAAGGCTTAATTAGTAACAGAAAGCTCATTCAATTACACAAAAATAGGCGATAATTCTACATAATATATTTTTTTTTGTTTGATGATATTATAATTTGTTGTATTGTAGACTAGGAAACAGTTGGCTCTGTGTGCTTCAATAGACATCCAAAGCCAGCTTATATGGCCTCACACCTCTAAAAGTGTGATTTTTGTCAATTTGTTTCTATGGTCTTTGATAACATAAAAATAAGCAATTGTTCTTCGCACTTATAATTTTTTTTAAATTTGATGTTATTATAATTTGTTCTATTTCGTGGATTGTGTTAAAATGTGCTATAAATGCTGCATTAAACATCTGAAGTCAGCATATGTGGCCTTATAACTGTAAAAATGTCTCTTTTGTATTTTGTTATAATGGTCTTTGTTATGATTGCCAAGAAATCCATAAATAAATTATTTTTAAGTGAAGATCTCTTTTTTCATACTTTTTTTTATTGTCGCCTCAAAATTGTCCTATACTACGGTACTCTGCCACTTTTGTTCACTTTATTTTAGTAGTTTATTAGTTTTTAGGTTTAAGAACAATCAGTATTGTTTATTTTTTGGTCTAACTTAAACAAAAATACAAAACTAATTTTCAAGAGTTTACCTGCTTTTATCATTATTTACATGGTTCGTTTGGGTTCCTCAATTTTTTTTACCAGAAAAACAATCTAAAACAAGATTTTTTTTATAGGAGAAAACTTTCGTTCACTTCAACAACATGTTGAGTTCTATACAAAAAAAAAGGAAATGAAATTAAACGACCGTAAAATTTCACACAAACACATTGTTTCTAGAGTCAAAATCATTAGTAATTACAACAACCACTCTGTTCAGAAAAAAAGGGCTATACTACAGTGTTTTTGAGGGAAGTATGTTAAGAAGGCTTAATTATTTACAGAAAGCTCATTCAATTACACAAAAATAGGCGATAATTCTTCATAATATATATATTTTTAAATTTAATGATATTATAGTTTGTTGTATCGTGGATTAAGAAACAGTTGGCTAAGAGGGCTGCACTAGACACCCACAGCCAGCCTATATGGGCTCATACCTCTAAAAGTGTGACTTTTGTCAATGTTTTTCTATGGTCTTTGATATTGTTGCCATGAACTCCGTAAAAAAATCAGGTGAAAAATTAGCATTTTTCTTACAATTGCTCAATTTTTGCATCAAAAATGACGTATGATAGCGCATGGTGATGCTCTTATACTGCACTTTAAGGCTTCATTCATAAAAGTAACTGAAAAGGACTGAACAATTTTGTTTTGATCCAACTTTGTAAGAAAAACACTTGTTTTTAGTAAACTGTCCTTTTTTTGATTTTTTTCATAAATGTGGAGTTATATTTGACTGCTAATCGTCTTTAATGAGACGTTTTGGACAGTTTGAAACTGAGGAATCAACTGTTTTCCCAAAATTCAAAATTTTCTGTTTTCACTGTTTTTTTGGTTCTAGTTATAGTCCTAATTTTTCGAACGAATTTGCAAAACAACACAGCCTTTATGGCGATGTGGGAATTTATTCCCACATCGTGATAAAGGCTAGGAACAGTCAGTTTGTCCATTGTTGACTTGCAGGATGCCCAGAAACAGGTTTCTAGTGGTTTTTCACGCTAATTTTTGCGATTTCTCCAAAAATGGGGGTCGTGATATAGCCCAAAATCAGAGGTACACTTTGGATTTTCAGTAATATCTTCTAAAGTACGTGATCAAATCAAGCGGGCATAGTCGCATTTTGTTGGTACTGAACCCTTCTTGCTTGCGGGTGTTGGTTATCCCCGAAAACGGCTCGGCTAAAAAGTTATTTTGGGGTAACTTAGCGAAAACTGCCAATTTTAGTACATTTTGGGTCACCCAATTTTCGGTACCACAAAACGGTGGATTTAAGGTACATATTATAGTGTTTTAGAATCCTCAGATAGTGGGGAGTAATTCCCTGTATAAATCATAGGGTGTTTTCTGGAGTCTCGATGGTCAATTTTAGCTCTGCAGCTCATTTCTTCTTCCATTTTGGGGTCCTGGTACGACGCCTTATTTTTGAAATATCTCCTCGTAGAGTGCACCGATTTTGGATTTTTTTTGCATATTTGAACGTGTCATGAGTCGAGATTTCAGACTATATATATTACTTATAGCGTTTTCCTTGCCAGTTTGGAAATATTGACCGGTACAGGGACAATCAGTTTTGGCCATATTGGAGAGAAGACCCACCTGCCGAGTCGATAAAAACTTGGTCAAAAACGTTGTAGAACGTTGAAATATGGCTGGGTAGATCCCCTGTGACATGTCAAAGGTTGTCACAAAATTTGGTTGTTATAACCAAACTCCTTGGTTATGAATTTGATGATCTCAGGTGGGAAGACTAGTGCTTCTGAAGCATATGGTACGGTACCTTAACTCCTTAAAATCTCCCAATTGAGCAATTCAATCAGGGTTTCGTTTCGATATTCTAGTAGCATTTGTAATGAGCTTTCTAACAGTATATTATACGTTTCATATGATGCTTTCACTTTCGAGATATTGACCATTGCAGACCAGGTCATTTTGGCCCAGGAAGACCACTTCTTCACCACGTTTTGGGTCAGATCTTGGCCCCAGATGGGCCAATCACCCCAAAATTGGCCCTGTTATGTCTGTTATAATGTCCTATAACTTATATCAACCGGTAATGTGGTTCAATAATTGCGAACCACATATTTATTTATATTTACTACTAATAACCTAGTAATCCCGTCCCATAGGCGGTTCTGCCGCAAAGGTGCGCCCCGTTGAGACGCTGGTTGGTCAGCTCCCCCCTATTGCACCTTGTCTTTCCCCCATAGGATCTCTAAGAACAATCTGTGCTGCGCACAGACTTTTGCGAGCGTTCTTGTGTGTCTTTTGGTTGTGTTGAAGTGACGTACTGCTCATATGTATACCAATGCCTCATTTCAGGTAGTTATAACTATGTCAACCTTTCCGAAAGGTTATAAAATTCCTCACAAGAGTGACAGAGTAGCGTACTATCGTTCTCAATCTATTGAGATATTCGATCACCCGGTGGTCGAAAAGGTCAGTTTTAAAGTATACTTTAATTAATGCATGTATGCATGTACGCAGAAGTGCTGCCGAGTAATAGCGCGGGAGACCCCTGCATTTTCTCGGTAGCATTAATGGACTTTTTCTTAATCATGCAGACATCTAAGGACATGTAATCTTGGCCCTATGGATTCCTAAACGTGTTTAATTGCTCTCAAACGAACTTTGTAACAATTATATTAGCGCTGTGGTCTCTTTTTGTGCGATTTATGGGTAGCTTGATCCCTTTTTCCCCTGACCGATTTGACACATTGACCCATTATTATGTTCATTGTTCCCTAATTGAACCTATAGTATAAGCTGGGTGCGAGTAGAGCGCATGCATCAAGTTTTTAATGCAAGCATATTTGAAAGTTAATCTCGATTTTAGCTTTTTTTTCGTTTTCTCGAAAAAAGCATTCTTTATTTGGACAAAACTCTCTATTTTTCGTTGTTAAAAATAGAAATAGGAATTTTCTTATGTTTAGGGCTCCTAAGGTGAGCTTACAGTGCTAGTCAAGTGGACTTTTTGTTATCAAGCATCTTTTAAGTGGCTGAACTTGAAAATATTTTTCAAAAAGCTTAATGCTTCTTTTTCTTAAAGAAAATTTGGTCCTGCCTTTTTGTTCAAAAATTCATTTTAAGGCAATGAGCTTATAAACCTGTTTTGCTAGGCCAAATACAAGTAGAATGCATGCGTCAATTTTTTGTTGCGGGTAGTTTTGAAAATTTTGCTTCATTTTAGACTTCATTTTCGTTTTCTCGAAAGAAGCATTCTTTATTTGGACAAAACTCTCTATTTCTCGGTGCTTAAAACGGAAATAGGATTTTTTTTCTGTTTAGGGCTCAAGAATTGAGCTTACAGTGCTAGCCAAGCGATCTTTTTGTCATCAAGCATCTTGTAAGTGTATGAACTTGAAAACGTTTTTCAAAACGCTTAATGCTTCTTTTTTTTAGAAAGTTCCGTTCTCATTTTTTTGTTCAAAAAGTTATTTGAAGTCAATGGGCTACAAACCCTGGTTTTCTAGGCTGGATACGCGTAGAATGCACCAATCAATTTTTTATTGAAAGTGCTTTGAAAGTTTCACTTGGTCGTAGCCTTTTTTTTGCGTTTTCTGGAAAGAAGCATTCTTTATTTGGACAAAACTCTCTATGTTTCGTTGCTTAAAAAGGAAATGGGAAATTTCTTCTGTTTAGGTCTCAAGAATTGAGCTTACAGTGCTAGTCAAGCGAACTTTTTGTTATCAAGTATCTTTTAAGTGGCCGGACTTGAAAACATTTTTCAAAACGCTTAATGCTTCTTTTTCTTAAAGAAAATTTGGTCCTCCATTTTCGTTCAAAAAATCATTTGAAGGCAATGGGCTTCTAACCCTGCTTTGCTAGGCTAAATACAAGCAGAATGCACTCATCGTATTTTTGTTGCGGGTAGTTTTGAAAGTTTCGCTTGATTATAGCTTTTCTCCTCGTTTTTTCGAAAGAAGCATTCTTTTTTTGGACATAATTCTCTTTTTTTGCTTTGCCTAAAACGTATATAGGATGTTTCTTCATATTGGGGCGCCTAAATACAGCCTATAGTGCCAGCCAAGTGACCAGTTTGGGATGGATCTTCTTGTACATGACTGGACTTGAAAACTTTTTCAAAACGCCTAATGCTTCTTTTTTTTAATGAAAATTTGGTCCTGCCTTTTTGTTCAAAAATTAAATTTAAGGCAATGGGCTTGTACCCCTGTTTTGATAAGCCAAATACAAGTAGAATACACGCAACAAATTTTTCTAGCGGGTAGTTTTGAAAGTTTTGGTTTATTTCAGCTTCTTTTTTCGTTTTCTCGAAAGAAGCGTTCTTTAATTGAGCAAAATTTCTTATATTTTGTTGTTAAAACCTAAATAGGATTTTTACTTCTGTTTGGAGCTCCTAAATTGAGCTTACAGTTCTAGCAGAGTAAACTTTTCGGTAGTGAACATCTTGTAAGTGCCTGGACTTGAAAGATTTTTTCAAAACGCTTAATGCTTCTTTTTTTTTTTGAAGAAAATTTGGTCCTCCTTTTTGTTCAAAAAAATCATTTGAAGGCAATTGTCTTGTAACCCTGTTTTTCAAGGCCTAATGCAAGTAGAATACACGCGTCATTTTTTTGTTGCGGGTAGTTTTGAAAATTTTGCTTCCTTTTAGACTTCTTTTTCGTTTTCTGGAAAGAAGCATTCTTTATTTGGACAAAATTTCTTATATTTTGTTGCTATAAACCTAAATAGGATTTTTCTTCAATTTAGGGCTCCTAATTTGAGCTTACAGTGCTAGCCAAGCGAACTTTTCGTCATCAAGTACCTTTTAAGTGGCTGGACTTGAAAACATTTTTCAAAAAGCTTAATGCTTCTTTTTCTTAAAGAAAATTTGGTCCTGCCTTTTTGTTCAAAAATTCATTTTAAGGCAATGGGCTTGTAAACCTGTTTTGCTAGGCCAAATACAAGTAGAATGCACGCGTCAATTTTTTGTTGCGGGTAGTTTTGAAAATTTTGCTTCATTTTAGGCTTCATTTTCGTTTTCTCGAAAGAAGCATTCTTTATCTGGACAAAATTTCTTATATTTTGTTGCTAAGAACCTAAATAGGATTTTTCTTCGGTTTAGGGCTCCTAATTTGAGCTTACAGTGCTAGCCAAGCGAACTTTTTGTCATCAAGTGTCTTTTAAGTGGCTGGACTTGAAAAATTTTTTCAAAACGCTTAATGCTTCTTTTTTTAAGAAAATTTGGTCCTGCCTTTTTGTTCAAAAAATCATTTGAAGGCAATGGTCTTGTAACCCTGTTTTTCAAGGCCTAATGCAAGTAGAATACACGCGTCATTTTTTTTGTTGCGGGTAGTTTTGAAAATTTTGCTTCATTTTAGACTTCATTTTCGTTTTCTCGAAAGAAGCATTCTTTATTTGGACAAAATTTCTTATATTTTGTTGCTAAAAACCTAAATAGGATTTTTCTTCGGTTTAAGTCTCCTAATTTGAGCTTACAGTGCTAGCCAAGCGAACTTTTTGTCATCAAGTATCTTTTAAGTGCCTGGACTTGAAAGATTTTTTCAAAACGCTTAATGCTTCTTTTTTTTTTGAAGAAAATTTGGTCCTCCTTTTTGTTCAAAAAAATCATTTGAAGGCAATTGTCTTGTAACCCTGTTTTTCAAGGCCTAATGCAAGTAGAATACACGCGTCATTTTTTTGTTGCGGGTAGTTTTGAAAATTTTGCTTCCTTTTAGACTTCTTTTTCGTTTTCTGGAAAGAAGCATTCTTTATTTGGACAAAATTTCTTATATTTTGTTGCTATAAACCTAAATAGGATTTTTCTTCAATTTAGGGCTCCTAATTTGAGCTTACAGTGCTAGCCAAGCGAACTTTTCGTCATCAAGTACCTTTTAAGTGGCTGGACTTGAAAACATTTTTCAAAAAGCTTAATGCTTCTTTTTCTTAAAGAAAATTTGGTCCTGCCTTTTTGTTCAAAAATTCATTTTAAGGCAATGGGCTTGTAAACCTGTTTTGCTAGGCCAAATACAAGTAGAATGCACGCGTCAATTTTTTGTTGCGGGTAGTTTTGAAAATTTTGCTTCATTTTAGGCTTCATTTTCGTTTTCTCGAAAGAAGCATTCTTTATCTGGACAAAATTTCTTATATTTTGTTGCTAAGAACCTAAATAGGATTTTTCTTCGGTTTAGGGCTCCTAATTTGAGCTTACAGTGCTAGCCAAGCGAACTTTTTGTCATCAAGTGTCTTTTAAGTGGCTGGACTTGAAAAATTTTTTCAAAACGCTTAATGCTTCTTTTTTTAAGAAAATTTGGTCCTGCCTTTTTGTTCAAAAAATCATTTGAAGGCAATGGTCTTGTAACCATGTTTTTCAAGGCCTAATGCAAGTAGAATACACGCGTCATTTTTTTTGTTGCGGGTAGTTTTGAAAATTTTGCTTCATTTTAGACTTCATTTTCGTTTTCTCGAAAGAAGCATTCTTTATTTGGACAAAATTTCTTATATTTTGTTGCTAAAAACCTAAATAGGATTTTTCTTCGGTTTAAGTCTCCTAATTTGAGCTTACAGTGCTAGCCAAGCGAACTTTTTGTCATCAAGTATCTTTTAAGTGGCTGGACTTGAAAAATTTTTTCAAAACGCTTAATGCTTCTTTTTTTTTGAAGAAAATTTGGTCCTCCCTTTTTGTTCAAAAAAATCACTTGAAGGCAATGGGTTTGTAACCCTGTTTTTCAAGGCCAAATACAAGTAGAGTGCACACGTCAATTTTTTAGTGCGGTTCTTTTTTGAAAATTTTGCTTGTTTTCAGCTTTTTTTCCGTTTTCTGGAAAGAAGCATTCTTTATTTGGACAAAAATATCTATTTTTCGTTGCTTAAAACGGAAATATGATTTTTTGCTGTTTAGGGCTCAAGAATTGAGCTTACAGTGCTAGCCAAGCGGTCTTTTTGTCATCAAGCATCTTGTAAGTGTATGAACTTGAAAACATTTTTCAAAACGCCTAATGCTTCTTTTTTTTTTAGAAAGTTTCGTTCTCATTTTTTGTCCAATAAATTATTTGAAGTCAATGGGCTTCTAACCCTGGTTTTCTAGGCTGGATACGCGTAGAGTGCACATATCAGTTTTTTATTGCAAGTGTTTTTGAAAAATTCACTTAATTTTAGGCTTTTTTAGGTTTTCTGGAAAGAAGCATTCTTTATTTGGACAAAACTCTCTATTTCTCGGTGCTTAAAACGGAAATAGGATTTTTTTTCTGTTTAGGGCTCAAGAATTGAGCTTACAGTGCTAGCCAAGCGATCTTTTTGTCATCAAGCATCTTGTAAGTGTATGAACTTGAAAACGTTTTTCAAAACGCTTAATGCTTCTTTTTTTTTAGAAAGTTTCGTTCTCATTTTATGTCCAAAAAATTATTTGAAGTCAATGGGCTGCCAACCCTGGTTTTCTAGGCTGGATACGCGTAGAATGCACACATCAATTTTTTATTGCATGTGTTTTGAAAATTTCACTTGATTTTAGGCTTTTTTTGCGTTTTCTGGAAAGAAGCATTCTTTATTTTGACAAAACTCTGTTTTTTCGTTGCCTCAAAAGGGAAATAAGAATTTTCTTCTGTTTAGGGCTCATAAATTGAGCTTACAGTGCTAGCCAAGCAAACTTTTTGTTATCAAACATATTGTAAGTGTCTGAACTTGAAAACATTTTTCAAAACGCTTAATGCTTCTTTTTTTTTAGAAAGTTTCGTTCTCTTTTTTTGTCCGAAAAATTATTTGAAGTCAATGGGCTTCTAACCCTGGTTTTCTAGGCTGGATACGGGTAGAATGCCAACATCAATTTTTTATTGCATGTGTTTTGAAATTTCCACTTGATTATAGCCTTTTTTTGCGTTTTCTGGAAAGAAGCATTCTTTATTTGGACAAAACTCTCTTTTTTCGTTGCTTCAAAAGGGAAATAAGAATTTTCTTCTGTTTAGGGCTCATAAATTGAGCTTACAGTGCTAGCCAAGCAAACTTTTTGTCATCAAGCATCTTTGAAGTGGCTGGACTTGAAAACTTTTTTCAAAACGTTTAATGCTTCTTTTTTTATAGAAAATTTGGTCCTCCATCTTCGTTCAAAAAATCATTTGAAGGCAATGGGCTTCTAATCCTGCTGTGCTAGGCTAAATGAAAGTAGAATGCACCCATCTTATTTTTGTTGCGGGTAGTTTTGAAAGTTTCGCTTGATTATAGCTTTTTTTTCCGTTTCTCGAAAGAAGCATTCTTCGTTTTGACAAAATTCTTTATATTTTGTTGTTTAAAACCTAAATAGGATTTTTCTTGTGTTTAGGGCTCCTAAATTGAGCCTTCAGTGCTAGCAAAGTGAACTTTTTGTCATCAAGCATCTTTAATGTGGCTGAACTTGAAAACATTTTTCAAAACGTTTAATGCTTCTTTTTTTTTAAAGAAAATTTGGTCCTCCCTTTTCGTTCGAAAATCATTTGAAGTCAATGGGCTTGCAAAACTGCATTTCTAGGCTGGATACGAGTGAAATGCGCCCATCAAATTTTTGTTGCAGGTTTTTTTTTGACAATTTTGTTTGTTTTTAGCTTTTTGCTTCGTTTTTTCGAAAGAAGCATTCTTCAATTATACAAAATTCTTTTTATTTTGTTGCTAAAAACCTAAATAGGATTTTTCTTCGGTTTAGGGCTCCTAAATTGAGCTTACAGTGCTAGCCAAGCAAACTTTTTCTCATCAAGTATCTTTTAAGTGGCTGGACTTGAAAACATTTTTCAAAACGCTTAATGCTTCTTTTTTTGAAGAAAATTTGGTCCTCCCTTTTCGTTCAAAAAATCATGTGAAGGCAATGGGCTTGTAACCCTGTTTTGCTAGGCCAAATACAAGTAGAATGCACGCGTCATTTTTTTTGGGATAAGTTTTGAAAATTTTGCTTCATTTTAGTCTTCTTTTTTGTTTTCTCGAAAGAAGCATTCTTTATTTCGACAAAATTTCTTATATTTTGTTGCTAAAAACCTAAATAGGATTTTTCTTCGGGTTAGAGCTCCTAAGTTGAGCTTACAGTGCTAGCCAAGCGAACTTTTTGTCATCAAGTATCTGTTAAGTGGCTGGACTTGAAAACATTTTCAAAACGCTTAATGCTTCTTTTTTTGAAGAAAATTTGGTCCTCCCTTTTTGTTCAGAAAAATCATTTGAAGGTAATGGTCTTGTAACCCTCTTTTACAAGGCCTAATGAAAGTAGAATACACGCGTCATTTTTTTGTTTCGGGTAGTTTTGAAAATTTTGCTTCTTTTTAGGCTTATTTTTTGTTTTCTCGAAAGAAGCATTCTTTATTTCGACAAAAATTTCTTATATTTTGTTGCTAAAAACCTAAATAGGATTTTTCTTCGGTTTAGGGCTCCTAAGTGGAGCTTACAGTGCTAGCCAAGCGAACTTTTTGTCATCAAGTATCTTTTAAGTGGCTTGACTTGAAAACATTTTTCAAATCTCTTAATGCTTCTTTTTTTGAAGAAAGTTTGGTCCTCCATTTTTGTTCAAAAAATCAATTGAGGGCAATGGGCTTCTAACCCTGCTTTGCTAGGCTAAATATATGTAGAATGCACTCATCGTATTTTTGTTGCGGGTAGTTTTGAAAGTTTCGCTTGATTATAGCTTTTCTCCTCGTTTTTTCGAAAGAAGCATTCTTTTTTTGGACATAATTCTCTTTTTTGCTTTGCCTAAAACGTATATAGGATGTTTCTTCATATTGGGGCGCCTAAATACAGCCTATAGTGCCAGCCAAGTGACCAGTTTGGGATGGATCATCTTGTACATGACTGGACTTGAAAACATTTTTCAAAACGCTTAATGCTTCTTTTTTTGAAGAAAATTTGGTCCTCCCTTTTCGTTCAAAAAATCATGTGAAGGCAATGGGCTTGTAACCCTGTTTTGCTAGGCCAAATACAAGTAGAATGCACGCGTCATTTTTTTTTGGGATAAGTTTTGAAAATTTTGCTTCATTTTAGTCTTCTTTTTTGTTTTCTCGAAAGAAGCATTCTTTATTTCGACAAAATTTCTTATATTTTGTTGCTAAAAACCTAAATAGGATTTTTCTTCGGGTTAGAGCTCCTAAGTTGAGCTTACAGTGCTAGCCAAGCGAACTTTTTGTCATCAAGTATCTGTTAAGTGGCTGGACTTGAAAACATTTTCAAAACGCTTAATGCTTCTTTTTTTGAAGAAAATTTGGTCCTCCCTTTTTGTTCAGAAAAATCATTTGAAGGTAATGGTCTTGTAACCCTCTTTTACAAGGCCTAATGAAAGTAGAATACACGCGTCATTTTTTTGTTTCGGGTAGTTTTGAAAATTTTGCTTCTTTTTAGGCTTATTTTTTGTTTTCTCGAAAGAAGCATTCTTTATTTCGACAAAAATTTCTTATATTTTGTTGCTAAAAACCTAAATAGGATTTTTCTTCGGTTTAGGGCTCCTAAGTGGAGCTTACAGTGCTAGCCAAGCGAACTTTTTGTCATCAAGTATCTTTTAAGTGGCTGGACTTGAAAACATTTTTCAAATCTCTTAATGCTTCTTTTTTTGAAGAAAGTTTGGTCCTCCATTTTTGTTCAAAAAATCAATTGAGGGCAATGGGCTTCTAACCCTGCTTTGCTAGGCTAAATATATGTAGAATGCACTCATCGTATTTTTGTTGCGGGTAGTTTTGAAAGTTTCGCTTGATTATAGCTTTTCTCCTCGTTTTTTCGAAAGAAGCATTCTTTTTTTGGACATAATTCTCTTTATTGCTTTGCCTAAAACGTATATAGGATGTTTCTTCATATTGGGGCGCCTAAATACAGCCTATAGTGCCAGCCAAGTGACCAGTTTGGGATGGATCATCTTGTACATGACTGGACTTGAAAACATTTTTCAAAACGCTTAATGCTTCTTTTTTTGAAGAAAATTTGGTCCTCCCTTTTCGTTCAAAAAATCATGTGAAGGCAATGGGCTTGTAACCCTGTTTTGCTAAGCCAAATACAAGTAGAATGCACGCGTCATTTTTTTTTGGGATAAGTTTTGAAAATTTTGCTTCATTTTAGTCTTCTTTTTTGTTTTCTCGAAAGAAGCATTCTTTATTTCGACAAAATTTCTTATATTTTGTTGCTAAAAACCTAAATAGGATTTTTCTTCGGGTTAGAGCTCCTAAGTTGAGCTTACAGTGCTAGCCAAGCGAACTTTTTGTCATCAAGTATCTGTTAAGTGGCTGGACTTGAAAACATTTTCAAAACGCTTAATGCTTCTTTTTTTGAAGAAAATTTGGTCCTCCCTTTTTGTTCAGAAAAATCATTTGAAGGTAATGGTCTTGTAACCCTCTTTTACAAGGCCTAATGAAAGTAGAATACACGCGTCATTTTTTTGTTTCGGGTAGTTTTGAAAATTTTGCTTCTTTTTAGGCTTATTTTTTGTTTTCTCGAAAGAAGCATTCTTTATTTCGACAAAATTTCTTATATTTTGTTGCTAAAAACCTAAATAGGATTTTTCTTGGGTTTAGGGCTCCTAAGTGGAGCTTACAGTGCTAGCCAAGCGAACTTTTTGTCATCAAGTATCTTTTAAGTGGCTGGACTTGAAAACATTTTTCAAATCTCTTAATGCTTCTTTTTTTGAAGAAAGTTTGGACCTCCATTTTTGTTCAAAAAATCAATTGAGGGCAATGGGCTTCTAACCCTGCTTTGCTAGGCTAAATATATGTAGAATGCACTCATCGTATTTTTGTTGCGGGTAGTTTTGAAAGTTTCGCTTGATTATAGCTTTTCTCCTCGTTTTTTCGAAAGAAGCATTCTTTTTTTTGGACATAATTCTCTTTTTTGCTTTGCCTAAAACGTATATAGGATGTTTCTTCATATTGGGGCGCCTAAATACAGCCTATAGTGCCAGCCAAGTGACCAGTTTGGGATGGATCATCTTGTACATGACTGGACTTGAAAACTTTTTTCAAAACGCTTGATGCTTCTTTTTTTTTTGAAGAAAATTTGGTCCTCCATTTTTGTTCAAAAAATCATTTGAGGGCAATGGGCTTCTAACCCTGCTTTGCTAGGCTAAATATAAGTAGAATGCACTCATCGTATTTTTGTTGCGGGTAGTTTTGAATTTTTCGCTTGATTATAGCTTTTTTTTCGGTTTCTGGAAAGAAGCATTCTTTATTTGGACAAAAATCTCTATTTTTCGTTGATAAAAATGGAAATAGGATTTTTCTTCGGTTTAGGGCTCCTAAATTGAGCTTACAGTGCTAGCCAAGCGAACTTTTTGTCATAAGGCATCTTGTAAGTGGTTGGACTTGAAAACAATTTTCAAAATGCTTAATGCTTCTTTTTTTTAGAAAATTTTGTTGTCATTTTTTGTTCAAAAAGTTATTTGAAGTCAATGTGCTTGTAACCCTGTTCTTCTAGGCTAGATACGCGTAGAATGCACACATCGATTTTTTATTGCAAGTGTTTTTGAAAATTTCACTTGATTGTTACCTTTTTTTGCTTTTTCTGGAAAGAAGCATTCTTTATTTGGACAAAACCTCTCTATTTTTTGTTCCTTTAAACGGAAATAGGGACTTTTGTTTTGTTTAGGGCTCATAAATTGAGCTTACAGTGCTAGCCAGGAGAACTTTTTGTCATCAAGCATCTTGTAAGTGTCTGAACTTGAAAACATATTTGATATATTTGAAGTATACTGGCTTGTAACCCTGTATTTCTAGAGTGGATACGCGTAGAGTGCACACATCACTTTTTTGTTGCAAATGTTTATGAAAGTTTTACTTGATTTTAGGATTGTTTTGCGTTTTCTGGAAAGAAGCATTCTTTATTTGGACAAAACTCTCTCTTTTTCTTTGCTTAAAACGGAAATAGGAATTTTTTTCTGTTTAGGGCTCATAAATCAAGCTTACAGTGCTAGCCAAGCAAACTTTTTGTCATCAAGCATCTTGTAAGTGGCTGGACTTGAAAACTTTTTTCAAAACGCCTAATGCTTTTTTTTAATGAAAATTTGGTCCTGCCTTTTTGTTCAAAAATTCGTATTAAGGCAATGGGCTTGTACCCCTGTTTTTGGTAGGCCAAATACAAGTAGAATGCACGCAACAAATTTTTATTGCGATAGTTTTGAAAGTTTTGGTTTATTTCAGCTTCTTTTTTCGTTTTCTCGAAAGAAGCGTTCTTTAATTGAGCAAAATTTTGTTGAAAAAAACCTAAATAAGATTTTTTCTTCTGTTTAGGGCTCCTAAATTGAGCTTACAGTTCTAGCAGAGTAAACTTTTGGTAGTGAACATCTTGTAAGTGGCTGGAATTGAAAACTTTTTTCAAAACGCTTATTGCTTCCCTTTTTTTAGAAAGTTTCGTTCTCATTCTGCGTTCGAAAGATTATTTGAAATCAATGGGCTTTTTACCCTGTTTTTCTAGGCTGGATATGCGTAGAATGCACACATCAAGTTTTTCTTGCGAGTGTTTTAGAAAACTTAACTTGATTTTGCCTCTTTTTTTGTTTTCTCGGAAAAAGCAATCTTTATTTGGACAAAACTCTCCATTTCTCGTTCCTAAAAACGTAAATAGGAACTTTCTTCTGTTAAGGCCTCCTAAATTGAGCTTACAGTGCTAGCCAAGCGAAATTTTTGTCATCAAGCATCTTGTAAGTTGCTGGATTTGAAAGCTTTTTTAAAAACGCTTATTGCTCCTTTTTTGAAAGAAAATTTTGGTCCTCCCTTTTCGTTCAAAAATCATTTGAAGTCATTGGGCTCGCAACCCTGTTTTGCTAGGCTGGATACGCGTAGAATGCACGCAGCAAATTTTTCTGGCGAGTGTTTTTGAAATTTTCACTTCATTTTAGCCTTTTCTTTCGTTTTCTTGAAAGAAGCCTTTTTTCTCGGACAGAATTCTCTATTTTTCGTTGCTAATAAAGGGAATAGAAATTTTTTCTGTTTAGTCCTCCCAAATTGAGATTAAAGTGCTAGTCAAGCAAACTTTTTTGTCGTGAAGCATCTTGTATGTGGCTGGACTTAAAATGTTACTTAATTTTAGCTTTTGCGTTTTCTCGAAAGAAGCATTCTGTTTTGACAAAACTCAGTGTCTTCAAATAAACATAGTTTCTACTCAAAAGGTTTTCGAACTCTTTTAGATTGTTTGAAATGAGTTGTCAAGATTCATGAAGTTTGGATCAAGTGTAAGGGTTACTGGATGTATCAGGGAGTGATTTAGCTGATGGAGAATTGTTTTCGTTGCCTATGTATTCCGAAAAAGTTGGGAAAATGACGCTCTCAACTTTGGCAGATTTTTAGCCGCAATACTGTTTGGTTCTGGGGCTAAGTGTGCGCTCATCAACAAGAAATTGAAACGCAGAGTTTGGCAAAGTTGTTTTTCGCCAACATACGATCAAAGGCTTGAAAAATTGTTTCAAGATTGTTCTGAACAGAAGTTCCACGATGACAAAGAAGTTTCAGTAATGTGGGCTTTACTTGGCGCTAATAGTTGTGGTTCAGAAATGCGACGAAAGCACCCTGAGGAAATTCAATCTCAAGGCTCGCAAACGTATTCAGGAAATTAATGAGAATAAAAGTTTCATAACTGAATGCTTTAGAAAACTCAAAAGTCAAGCTTCTCGAAATTCCCTTGGTAATAAATGCTTGTAGCAGTAAAGCTCTTCTTTTTTACAGATGGTATCATTTGATTGAATGCCGTTTTATTTTAATAACATCTCAAAGAACTGTGTTAGATTTGATCTAAATTGAATTAAGTTTGGTCCTTTTTCGTTTAAATTATCTTAATCTTTCTGTTGAAAACAGATATTTATTCAAATTGCTTCATAAAGAAAAACTACCCTTGTGGTATATTTGTTTAAGTTCCGGCTACACAAAAACACTGTTTTCTTGGTTAAGTGAGGGCAAAAGCAGTTAGTCTTTCTTTTTTGTTTTCAACGTCGTTTCTTTTTTCAGTGAAAAGAAATGTCTCAAGTACGTAAATCAAGTAGGGCAAACTTTGGTGTAAATAGTCAGCGTCCTCTGATGCCCGGAGTTGATGGCGAAATGCAGAAAAAGGCCAGTAAGCTCTTGTGGGTGTTCTACAAGAAAGGTGATCCCAAGCCTTTCACACTGGAGTACAATTGCTCAAGATGGGAAAAAGAGTTTACGTTGCCCATGAGATTAGCAATGCAGCCAAAGGACCGATGCAACGTGTGGTACGACGGGGAATGGATCAGGGCCTCTCTTTGTGCACTTTGCGTCAAAGAAAAAGTTTCTGTTGTGGAAAAACAAGTTTTTGAGACTGTGGCTGCTGCGGATTCGTCATTAACAGATATCAGTTTTGCACCGTAAGTTTTTTTAAAAAGCAATTTTTGTAAAATCAAAACACTTTTGGAAGAAGGTTTTTTTGTGGTTCTTTCTTTTTCAATTCCAACCGTCCTAATTCTCTCTCTGTCTAATTTTTAACTGCTGTTTTCTCTTTTCACGTTTTCTCTATTTTTCTATATCAAAAATCAATTGCAATCAAGCAAAAACCAGTGGTCGTGGTGTTATTTATTCATATCGTTTTAGTACCTAATTGGAGTCTCTGAAAAAAATCTTCAATTTTTCTAGGGACATGAACAACAGCCGAACTCAGAATTCATTGAAGAAACCCAAACGCTTTGAGGTAGAGACTGCATGCCCTAAAAGGAGATCCCCTTACAATGATGAAAACCAGCCACCGGTGAAGAGTTTAAGATTTGATCGGAACACACTGGCTGGCCCTCAAAATGCTGCTCCAGTGGTCTCGGTACAAAGTAAACATACACACGAGAAGCCAGAGGAAACGGTTTTTTTTACAATTGTATAATGACTAAGTTGCCAGTCGTTTATTCCTGCAATACATACTAAATTTGTAGCTAAAGTAGTCGCACACTTCTAAAATTTGCAAAGGTGCATTTGAACTTTCATTGTTGTTTTTACTGCTTGTTTTTAACGCATGTATTGTGCTTAGATTCCAGTGACTGTTGTCGAGAAGATGATGGACAAGTTCACTGATGTGTTTGTCCGGAAGGTGAGTGAGCTTGTAAGTGTCCAAGAAGAACACAACAAAAAAATGGCGAGAGAGAATCAGCTCTTGAGATCGAAATTGACTTCTTTAATGAAAGTTAGACCAGAGCCAATAGTTGACGAAGAACCCTCCGCCAACAATCCAGATAACCAAGAGCCAATATGGGTGAACGATGTTGATTTGATGTCACTGAATGGTACGTTTGAACCCTCAACTTTTGGTCGAACACTTGCTGCTGTGATCTTTGGCACAGGAGAAGAATGCTCTTTGATAAACCAAAGAATTGGTGCAAAACTTCTGACGCCGAATTCTCGACCTAGCGTTGATCAGGAGCTTGAGCTGAAAATGAAGAGCTGCATCGAGAAGAAGTTCCCCTCAAACAAACGATTTGCCGTAGAAAAAGCCTTTCAGGGCGCCAATCAGTACGGTGCGGAAATGAGACAAAAATTTCCCTGGAAAAAAGAAGCAAGGAATACCGTTGGTATAGAGTCTTAGTTTTGACATACCACGATCCTTCAAAAAAAACTTGAGTGCTCGTTCTCCTCGACTTGTTGCTATTTTTTAAAGTTGCTTCTCCTAAATTGATGTGCCAGAATATTAGCATATTTTGAAACTACGAATTTGATTTCAAACAATTTTTTTTGCTTCTCTACTTCATTTGAAAAACTTCAACTTTAAGTTCACAACTAAATTTTTATGGCATTTATACTGCTTGCTTTAGTCGTTAATAAATGAGGGTTTTTGTCTCTGTGTTATCTGTTGCCTTATTGTAAACTTTGTTCAATGTGTTATGTAACAAAAGCCTGTTTATTTTGTTTGGTGCCACTTGATTTGACAAATGTTCACTTGTGTTTATTATGTAGTTTCTCCTCTCCAGACGTTTCATTTTTTTTCTGTGAAAATACACCATTGTTGATGTATTTGAGCTTGTTCTCAAAGATAGTTCAGAAATCAAAGTTAAACATGTTATAGAATTTAAACCATTGCTTCAAACGCAGTTTGTTAATTAAGTGAAAAATAATCAAGCTGGCAAAGAGGAGTTGGAGTTATAATGTATTAGCTTTGCAGAGGTTTACAAAGATAATCGCTGTAACAAAAGGAAAAGACAATGGTTTTATATCAATCTTTCTTATCTACTGAAGGACATTTTGTATTACAGAGTAATGTCTGCTAGAGAAAACAACTTAGAGTCCTCTGATTCTGAATACCCTATCAGTGATGATGCGCAGTCTTTTGAGTTTTCTGATGAAGAAGTGCCACCTCCGAAAAAAATACGGCGTTCGAGAAAACTGAGTGAATCAAGTGAAGAGCGGGACGATAATGTAGAAGAAATATTTGAACGCTACCCCGCCGACAGCATCGACGATAGGGACTTCAGTACCTCTGCTCCCCTTTTGAAATTGGACAGCGAATTCGATCGCATCATAGAGTGCCATAAAGAAAATCTGAAAAACTCAAGAAGGCAAGAGAAGGCATCTAATGCAGAATTCCTTAATTCTGTAATTCTTATGACTCGACGCGAAGAAGTTCTTGTCAACAACCGTGAAGATCTCGCTGTAATGTTTAAAGGGGAAAATCTTCTAGAGCTCCAGGCAGGCCACGAACCATCAAAATTTGGGCGAGAGTTAGCCAGAAAAATTTTCGGTGAGAAAAACAACTGCAAGCTGCAGGAAAAGATGCTGGGTCCTGGGAGAAGAATGTCTGACCAAAGAGGGAGAGTTGATGAGCACGTCGAAAAGATCTTTAATGGTATATTTTTTTTTCTTAATCTGGAAAAAATCAAGTGAAAATAGTCAAGAATCTCAGCTGAAAAATTAAGAAAGTTTCAAGCTCAAATTTTTCGGGTTAATGAAACTGGAAGAAATCATTTTTAGAGTTTTTTGCTTTAGATGTTGTTCGCCGTAAGTACCCGCGAAATGCTGAGCTGGCACTTAAAGAAGCCAGGAATGCCGCAAACCAGATGGGACTGGATTTGAAGAAGAAAAATCCGAACTATGCTCAGAGCCAATCAACCAGTGCCTGAATAAACGTTATAGGATGCAAAGATATATTCGGTTATCTATTATCAAGGAACTTCAACTTGATTGAGTACATGAGTCCTTGTTTCACTTTATATTGCTGCTTTTTTGTTCGGAAAAATAACTCATGATTTATATAGGGGTATAAGTGTAGAAATTTTTGTCAACCGTGTACCCTAATCCGATGCTTTTGATGGTTTGCTGTTCTTCAATTCAGTTAATGACAAATTTGGTTTTCTCAGATAAAGAGTTAATGATTTCGGAAGGTCTTTGACAACAAATTTAGACGCTTTTTAGATGTCTTAATTTGCTTAAAATCGCTTAAATAGCCTAACTTTTCTTTTACCGGTAGTTTATTTGCCATCTTTCTTTCAGTTGAAATGAGGAACAAACACAAAAGTCTTGTTCTTGCTCAATGTGATGCGCAAATAACCAACGAGATGATTGCTCAAAATGGCCGCGAATTTATTGCGATGGTTGAGAAATTTTCACCTGAGCATTACCTTAAACTTGTAGAAGAACAAGCTCTGTATGCCAAATACGACTCATTGCTTCGAGTCTGCTACAATGAGGCCACCAATTCGTCATTTGAGTTCAAATTGGATAATTTCGGAGGCTATGGACTGTTTTTCAACGGCACTGACACTTTGGAAGTTTCAAAAAGAAAAGTTCTGGAAAATTTGTGGGCAATTTTAGAACAAATGGACTCAACAGACGAAAAAAAATCCTGCCCATATCCGTATTCAAGCCTACAAAAATCTGCAACAAAATGCGCTTAATGTGCAGTTCTGTTCGTTTTGTTAATCACTCGTGTGATCCCAACTGTCAATTTGTAGTCTGTGAAATAGGTGCACAATGTGTTAAAGTAGAAATACTCAAAGAAATCCATCCTGACGATGAACTTCTTGTGTATTACGGCGACGACTATTTTGGCGAAAACAATATCTATTGCAAATGCAGAACAGATCATTTGCATGTTCAGCAAGCAGCAGAAGCAACTCAGGCAACTGAAGTTGACGATAAACTGGAGCTACGTGTCTTTGATCCAGTTGAGTCTAACCGACTGTCTGTATTTAGACAAAATCGTCGAAGACTAGTTGTTTCTAGGAAACGCCCACGAGTAGAAGAAGCACGCTCATATCAGACAAGTAGCTCTGACAACTCGACTGATTGGTCGTCTGATAAAGAATCGGAGAACGAACAAACTGAGTTGATGGAGGTTGTTCAATCGCAAGTTTTAAATGAAGTTGAAAATGTTAGTGAGTCCAACAATTTTAATATATCGACACCTCAGGATTCTGTTGCCCCGGATTTAGAAATTGAAAACGTCAGTGAAATTGTTCCGAATGTTTTTTCAAGGCCTGCAATTGGGTTAAGCTCTTCTGAATCAGAAGATGATTGCAGTCAAGCAAATTTTAACCCAGAATCTGACTTAGTGAGTTGTGTATCAGCAATTATTTCCAGGCATGGAACGTCCGACTCGGAAGCAAAGGACTGGATCAGTTTATTGCGATTAGTTGGCACAGAGTCAACCATAGCAAGCTTCAAAAGCATGAAAAGGAAATACCAGCCTACAGCGCAGGAAAAAACGGAACGTTTGAAAGCTTGTGGCTCTGGTTTTTGTTGGTCTCTTGATTTCAAGACGGAGCTGCAATCTGTAATTGAGAAAAACATTACAGAAATCTTTCTCTATGACAACGAACGAAACAAAGAATCAGATTTAAATCTTCCTGCTTTCTTCGACTTGAACGCGAAAACACTAGAAATTTTGATAATTCTTAATTCAGATGGCGTTAAGATAATGAAAGCATCGTCAAAATCTGTCTGGCCGGTTTGGTTGTGAATTGCAAATTTACCTCCACTTTTGCGGTCCTCCTTCGAAAATATTGTTTTGGCTGCGCTTTGGTTGGGTAACAATAAACCAGCTTGGGACGATATCTTCGAGGTAATGTTTTAAACTAAATTAAACAAAACTGTAAATTAAAGTTCAAATTGAATTGATTCATTTATTGATTTTTTCCAGGATTTGCGGAAAGAGTTTGCCAGTAAATCTCTGCAAATAAGGTTTAGAGAGTCTTCCTTCAGCCTGAAATTCAGCATATTTCTTCTGGTGTCCGATTTACCGGCAACAGCATCAATGTTAACCATGCACCATCATCTTGCACGTTATGGCTGCACATTGTGCCTTGTGCAAACTCAACAAGGCGAAACGGCTCGTTACTATCCTATTGACAATTTTAGAATGCGAATCCCTGAATTACACGAAAAGCATCTGATAGAAACTGAGCAAAACCATCTGAGAGTTTATCGTGGTGTCAAAGGCAGATCAAAGATTTTTGCTCTAATTCCTAACTTACCTCTAGCGGCTCCGATTGACGTCATGCATCAAGTTTATCTTGGGGTTGCCAAAGTTTTGTTGCAAGTGATTGCTAAAAAGACAGCGAGAAGCGATCTTCAATTGATTGAAAGTGCCGTCGAAACTATCGCGGTAATTTTTTTTGCTTATCTTTTGGTGATTTTTATTTCACTCTTATTTGGTGTTAAAAAATCGTGATTGTTTTCAGCTCACCTGCGAATTCAAAAGATCTGTCAGACCACTGCGTGAACTGGATTTCTTCAAAGCGAACGAATTGAAGCTATGGTTTTTTTATATCGGCCCGATTCTTTTCCATTCGACTGTCAATGAAGATCTTTACGATCGCTTTATTCTTTTGAGTTACGCCATTCGTCTTCTCATGATTTCTTCTTTGCATGCCAATGAAGCTGAAAAATTGATTCGAAGTTTTCTCCTACAACTGAAAAACCGATATTCCGAAGAAATCTTTTCACCAAATGTTCATGCACTCTCACACTTAGCGTGGCAAGTAAGATCTTTTGGACCTTTATGGACAGCATCCGCAATGATGTTTGAATCGGCTAACTACCTCTTGCAGTCGAAATTCACAGGAACCGTCAATCATTTGCAGTTTTTAGTCGAGCGTTATATTCGAAACAAAGATTCGTACCGAAGAGAAATAGGGGACAACAAACTTGCAGAATTCGCCAGCAAACTTCGCGGAAAAAAGAGATTCTTCAAAAAATGTTTGAGTTCTGGAATACCAGATGATATCAAAGCTGAAGGAGACGTATTCTACAGCAACGCAAAGCTTAGCTTCTTTGAACTCGATTCACTCTGCCATCAGTCGTCAAGAAACAGTTATATTTCTTATAGAAGCAATGGAAGGCTTCGTTATGGCCAGATAAGGGTTTTTTTCCTCAAATAAACGTTCAGAAATTAGCGGTTTTTGTACTGAAAATTATTGAAGTGAAAAAATGCAATCAAGCAACAGCAGCGCCCGCTTATTCTTTTCTCATTTTCAGAAGAACTTCAAAAATAGAAACGGTGTTTCAGGATGCAATCAAAGACAAGTTTTTACGTATTGATTTCAATAACACATCGTACTTGTCACCCCTTCTGAATTGCTTTGAACATGATTAGGATCTAGAAAACTACCCAAAGACATTCAAAACATATTAATATTTAATTTTTGTTCTGTATGTACCTTGATTATCATAGTGCAATTTTCTTTGTTGATTAAATGATTATTTTGTTGAAAATTTAATTTTCTTTGCTTTTTGTTTTCTTTCTTAGTTTAGCTTCTTATTTCATGCTGAGCTGAGGTTCTGTATGTTTGCAATTTTTCTTTTGCTTCAATCTTAGAGAAATCTTGTTTCAATTCTCGGCAACCGTATCTAAGACAAATATTAACTGGTGACACATTGCAGTAAACTGTTCAAAAACGCGGAAAATTTGAACAAAGCATAAATTTTATGAAAAAGCTATGAAAGGGTATAAACTTTATTGATTTGTTGGATACCATAGAAAAGCCATCTATAATTTTTAAAAAAAGCAGAAAAACAAGTAAAAACTACAGTGGTGATATTAATATGACATTAAGCTTTCGAAAAATTGAAGTTCCTTTAAATTCTTCTTGGCCTACATATGCATGTAGGAAACACAGAGCAAGCATGCGGAAAACACGTACTATACGTGGATATTTAGAGAACCTTGGAGCCTCAGAACAGGCAGTTATAAATTAAAAAACACAGAAAAACAAGTAAAAACCAGAGTGGTAATATGAAAGACATTAAGCCTTCGAAAAAGCAAATTCAGTTTTTTTATTCTTCTTGGCAACCATATGCATGTAGGAAACACAGAGAAACAATGCAAAAGCCACGTACTATATGTGGACTTTTTGAGAACCAGTGGGTCTTAGAAAAGGCATTCATAAGTTAAAAAATAGAGAAAAACAAGTAAAAATTACAGTGGTGATATTAATATGACATTAAGCTTTCGAAAAAGCAGATTCAGTTCCTTTATATTCTTCTTGGCCTACATATGCATGTAGGAAACACAGAGCAAGCATGCGGAAAACACGTACTATACGTGGATATTTAGAGAACCTTGGAGCCTCAGAACAGGCAGTTATAAATTAAAAAACACAGAAAAACAAGTAAAAACCAGAGTGGTAATATGAAAGACATTAAGCCTTCGAAAAAGCAAATTCAGTTTTTTTATTCTTCTTGGCAACCATATGCATGTAGGAAACACAGAGAAACAATGCAAAAGCCACGTACTATATGTGGACTTTTTGAGAACCAGTGGGTCTTAGAAAAGGCATTCATAAGTTAAAAAATAGAGAAAAACAAGTAAAAATTACAGTGGTGATATTAATATGACATTAAGCTTTCGAAAAAGCAGATTCAGTTCCTTTATATTCTTCTTGGCATCCATATGCATGTAGCAAACACAGAGCAGCCATGCAAAAATTGCGTACTATACGTGGATATTTAGAAAACCATAGAGCCATACAGGAACCGTTATGGAACAATTTGTGGGTCATGCAAGAACTGTGTATGAATCTTGTAAGAACCATTTGTGGATCATGTAAGAATCATGTAACTAATCACAAAGGTTTTTTTGGAATAACTTGATTTGGACCATGTTTGGCTCATGTCAGAACCATATATGAGCCATCAAAGAAACATGTAAGAACCATATATGGATCATGTAACCACCATATATCTAATCACAAAGGTTTTGTTGTAATGACCTTGAGTGGACAAGGTAATAACCATGTAAGAAACATGCCGGAACCATATAAGAAACATTTAAGAACCATATATGGACCATATAAGAACCATATATGGACCATATAAGAACCATATATGGACCATATAAGAACCATATATGGACCATGTAAGAACCATATATGGTACCAATATGCCATAAGTCGTGTAAAGCGTTAAAAGCTGGAACTGCTCCATAAGCTTTGTATGGGCGTTGAAAGAACGCACAAATGACCATATTGGATTCTTGGATGCCATATAAGAATCATATATGGAGATCTTGGCAACCATAGCAAGATCATATAAGAAAATTTTGTATGGCCTGTATGGGACCATATATGGTTCTTGGATATGGTTGCCAAGAAAGGTCAACGCGGGTCAATTCTTTTATAACCTTCTCATCGGCTTCATGTCTTTGTTCACGCTATAACACCATTGACAACGTTTGTTTAATTTGTTTTTATTTTAATTTTAAGCGCCAACTTTTACTATATGTCTAACTTGGTGAGTGTAATACACGCACATACATACTACATAAACCTTTTTTACTGGGAAAACATAATCTTAAAATGGCAACAGTGTAAATGTGAGTTATTGAAGAAGGCAATGCAAAACTCTGCTAAACCTGAAAGTGTTACGCGTAGCAAAAGAAAGTAATGTACAATTTTTGATATAGATCATTTCATCTGCTTTTTTAAAACAAATTTTGTCAGTTTAATTGGTTTGCTTAGTCACTTCAAAAAGAATATAATCAGGGTTGTGTTGCCAGAATCTCATCGATGGATCATAGAATGTCCCATTACCATTTAACAATGGTCATAGATATCTCAGCGAAAGTTTTATGATGACTTCGGGTTCATGGAACTTTCACCATGATTTACTATGAATTTTATATGATCAATCGAGGTGATTGCAGCTTGTATAGTTTTTTCCATGATCAATCAATGGGGTTCTGGTTTCCATGAAATAAGGATGATCCATTATTTCAATTGCAAGCAAACTATGAAATAACAATAATCCATCGATGAGAAACTATGGGAGGCGTCCTGGGAAACCATATCCATTCAGATGCACATAGAATGTGCGACTGAAACAAGTCAACGGGAGTAGTAGATGATACCGGCTAGGGGGACATAAAGGGGGACACTTGCAAAACTCCTTTCTCCCATCTGGGATACGAACCCGGATCTAGTGCGTGGGAAGCGGATATCTTACCACTGCGCCAAAGGTGTATAAAATCTATGAGGTTGTATTTGTAAACATTCTGGCTCCGTTATGTACACTTACTTTACATATTAAATTGGTTGTAAGTACTGATGTAGTAAATATGTACTTTGCAGTAAATATGCATATATTCTGGCTTCGAACTACAGAGGGGCGACTCCTTGGAATTTCAAACAAACAAACAGTTTCCCCTCATATTTTATAAGCTTCAAAGTGCTTTGCGCGCGACATGTAAAGTATACTAAACCAACCAATCACATTCGAGCTACAATAGGAAGCCACTTGAGAAAAATTAGTCATTTTTACCGTTTTACACATTTCAAAACACTAGCCTAGTATTGATTTAAAAAATGACAAACCGAGTTGTAAAAGATGAAATTGATGGGGGTATTACAAACTTAGTGTTTGATGATGGAAACCGGGAGAGACCCCCATGGCGCTGCTGTTCCAATACCGTAATCCCTCGATCTGAGATTATATTTTTTGTTCAATTGATTATCATAGTACTCATGATATGTCTCTGTTTCGCTATGCTATTCTTGATATCGGAAAGTTGTGAGGAGAAGTCAATTTGGATTGCATTGATTTCGGGTCTAGTTGGCTATATTTTACCAAATCCTAAACTATGTACAAGGTCATTCTCACAAATGATAAAATCTTCATGAAGGTTGTAGGCCCAAGTGGAAATTCCCAAAACTTACTTCTTCTACAATGAGTTCCAGGACAAATTTACATCTATGCAACAAAAAATACAAATTGAGTTCAAGTATTCTGGATTGGAGATAACAAAAAACTTTCGGATTTTCTACTCATTTACAACGACTCATGCGAGGAAGTTTCTAACGAAAAAAAACTCGCGAAAATAGCTACATCTGGATGTCATAGCAGACTTCACGTAATTTATGTGAAGCATAATTTTCCAACAGAGCAAGTGGTCACGAACAATTGACCTAAACACCATTTATATATTTTTTGTTCAAATGACTGCGTGACATTAAACGGATTGAATACCTTGGAAAACAGTTGAACTGTCTCCAGTTACTCAAGGACGCATACAAATTAGCAACAACTTAGACCTATGGACATTTAATCATTGACATGGACCCAAAAACAAGTCAAGGCTTACGATTTTCATCTCAACTCATTGGACCCGAACTATCAATTTTTTAAATTTTGTCGGAGAAAGCCATTGCTACACCAATTACGAAAGATTGTGTGATGAACGTACTCTCTGGAGTTGTACCAGTCAACAAAAAAGAACTGAAAAATCTCTGCGTCACCTTTCGAACTGGAAAGCAGGGAAAACGGAACGACTTAAACTGATTCAATCTCCCTCGGGCACCAGTCTTATTCAACTCATAGCATTACCCTGCATTGAATATATAGAACCAATTGCATGCTGAAGAGTTTGTAATAAAACCTAAACAGATGTAAACAAGAGAACAACCTCATATATATCAATTATTCAGCAACAAAGAAATTCACAACCCAGCCAAGCAGATATCGCTTCTCCGAAGAAACAAGTCACAATCAGCTCCCCCTGCCTCGCAACAGGATACAGAGCAACAAACAGAGCAACAAAATGGATGATAGAAGTACAATAAACAAGTCTATGGAAACATCATTTACGACAGACAACACACCAATTATTAGACAGGGAGTGTTGAATGACATTAGAATCCTGAAGGGATAAAACTTGAAGGTGCGAAAAAAATACAGAAGATATTAGAGGAATCAGATTCTGTGTCCTAGGACTCATCAAAGAGACTGCTTATCAAAGGTTCAAATACAGAAGTTCTTGCTGCTACATTTCTGTACAATCTACAGCAAACCACTTGCAAACTATCTTTCGAACAATTCAATTTAATAACGCTTGTCGATATTGGTCCGCATTTGAATGGTCACAAAGACGCCGAAAAATTTCTAAATTTATCATCTGAAGTGAAACCGCTTTTTTGGAATATGAGTCAGACAAAGAAGCTTCTTCAAAATCCCACAGAGAAAGCAAAAGCTTCTGACAACGACGAGGAAAGCTTTGAAGAGACAAAAGAATCAAACCAACCAGCCCGTGTGAAAATTACTTCCTATCAAGTTAAAAAGTTAGACAAATTGTACACTAAAGGCGGTGCTGCATTTGGTAGCATTGTTAAATAAAAGAAAGCTAGTGGTTTCACAAGAGGCAAAAATGTTCGCTACCTTCAATCAAAAGCCCCGTACACAAAAAACGGAAAAAGTTTTCCCCGACTGAAAGCTGTTGCATATAGAATAAATCAAATCTGGTCTGTCTATGAAGCGTATATGGATAAAATTGCTCAGCACAACATTGGCCTAAAATGCTTTATAGTGGCTGTGGATGTGTCATCACGTTACTTACGAGTTCCATCAGCGAAGCCTCTTAATGCAAAAGATGCCATTGAAGGCTTCAAACTGATCAAGAAGAAACAGCCAGAGAAAGTATGAACAGACAAGGCATCAGAGTTCAAAGGAGATTTCAAAAAATTGTGAGAAGAATGGAATTCATTTATGTACAATAGAAAATAAAACTAAGTCGGCATTTGCAGAGAGGAACATTCGATCGCTTAAAAACATCATTTACAAATATTTGGAGGAAAAGTGGACTTGGAGGTATATTATATTAAAAACGGTCGTGTTAACTGGGTTACCCAATTAGAGCCTAATAAAGTTTCATTTTCAAAAACACGAACCTATTTTAATATCACTCGATTTAGACAACAAGAAATACAAACCAAAATGCGAAGAAGAAGAAGACCTTGTTCAGATTGCAAAGCCGGACGAAAAACTCAGAAAGTTTATAAACAAAATTACACAGACGAAGTTTTCACAGTACTATGATTAGCTACAACAAGTCCACCCACGTACAATCTTATCGACGCAAACAACGTTAAAATCCTAGGAAAATTTTACGAACCGGAATTGGTACAAATTGACGTGTTGAAAACTGAAGAGGAGCAATGAAATCTAACAGCGATGAGTTTACAATTGACTTGATTTCGAACGCGTAAAGGGAAATTTTTAATGAAAACACTTCTGCATCATTTTGGAATCAGTTATCCCAACCGATCCAACTACAAGGAGAATTGCAAGTGGCGCTGACTTCACTATCTTCTCCAGCAAATATCAGTAACGTCAACTTGGACTAAGACCGATGACTTGAGAAATCAATCAGGGCAAAACAAAAAAATTGGGACTGATATTTACAACAGTTGGGAAAATTTAGTCACAGAAATTGTTCGGATTGCAAATTTGAAACAGTTTGTATCGCAGATTTGACAAATTAACGCAAAAACTCACGTTGAAATTTGGGAAAAACGAAAGATTGTCTTGGTTTTAAAGGCACGCCTGACCTTCACTTATTGGATTTGTGCATATCGGTTACAATAAAAACATGGAAAATATTAAACTGAACGCTCCTAACAGAGATTTAGCCAACTTCCCCATCGATATAAAATGCGGCTCGCAGTTTATTTTTGTCTACAATTACATTATTGAATATCAACACGTGTGTGACTAACGGGCACCCGTTCTCAAAAACATATAGTCGGAAAGACGTAAAAAACAGTAGCATCAAAACTGTCACACTTGTTCAGCATAAAGCCTTCACAAACTTCGATTACATGGTTTACTTTCAATTAATATCTTGAACATTTAAGTTGAGATGAGAAAAGAGACCGGCAACCTCACACCTTTCACTGGAATTGGTAAAAATGTCAATCACAACTTTCAGAGAACAAGCTAACTGATGGAGGCCTACTATAATAACCAAGCATCCAATTCAATGCCCAATTTTTCAAGACATTACAGAAAAAGAAGAAGTGGATTGGGCGCTTTAGCTACTGGAATTGGATGTGTGGCATTACACTTAGCTAGGCGAATTTTTTGGCCAGCAGTAAAAAAAAAACTCGGAAGAGAGTTGCTAGTGCAAGATGCACCAGAGTTATTGGAATTTGCAACAAAGAAGAAATCAGAGAAGCAACCTCTGAAGAGTACAGTTCAAAAAACAACAAAAAAACAAATTGCATGTCACTTCAACGTGATCAGAAAGCTGTCTATCGCTAAAGGTCAACATTGAAGAAAGCGTATAAAAATTTTCTACCAAGAAAAGGATCGTTTCTCAAAAAACAAACCCACAAGGAGTCGATCGGATTTCTTCTCAAAAGTGAAAGATGCGTACTAACATTGTTATTCCCACAAAATCTAACACAGCGCACTCGACGTATTTGAAAAACCTCCTCTGTTGATTATATTTGGTCAATCATTCGAGCAAAAAGCTGGATCACTTTACTCACCCACTGCATCTTCGTTAGAGTTTGAAACAGTCGGTGACAAAAACCATTTCGTCGACCTGCAGAAAAATTATCTGGAAATAAAATTTGGAGTTGTTCAAAGTAATGGAAACGATTTACGCTTCACCACGAGAGATGCCAACAATACTGACACAACAAATTTGGTCAATAGCATCTTACGTTTGCTTTTTATTGATTGCTCAATGTCAGCAAAGGGCATAAAATTTTCCTCCGCCAATGGTCACTACGCACACAAAAGTTCTATTGAAACAGAACTTTCTCATGGAATGGATGCAAAAAAAACCTGGTTGAAATGTCAGGGATACGAATATGAAGCAGATCCATCAGGCTTCCCAGCCGCTACAGCACAGTTCGACAAGTAACTGTGAGAATATCAGCCCAAACCACAATTTATGGAAAAACTGCTACCGATTTTTTTTCATGCTAAAAGCATCTAGCGAGCGTAGTAACTTAACGAATTTCTTTTCGACGATCACCGGATGATTTTACGATTGTAATTGAAGACGGTGCTTTGCACTATAAAATCAAAATTGATGAAGAAAACTTGTTTGTGCAAAAAATGACGGTCTCGGATAATGTGGTGGCCGCAATCGAGAAAACACTTCTCAAGACGCATGCAATGTATAGCTATAGTGAATTTATTTCAAAAACTTTTCTAGCAACAGCTGGGCAACAGAGCTGGAAGCAAGATGACATTTTCACTAAAGAACCCATTCGGAGATTGATAGTTGCCATGTTCCGCAGTGATGCGTTCATCGGTACCAATACGCTAAACCCATTTTAAAAAAGGAAGTTTAAGTTGTATGTGATAATAATTTACCGTATTGGGTTCGCCACCGCTGGCAAACCAATGTCATCAACTGATAATAAACGACAATACTATAACTCAATTGCGGCACTAGTGTTTGTAGAAAATGGTCACGCATTAACGCTCACTTACTTTCCCAAACACTATATAATGGTATTTGACCTTACCAGCACACAAGAGAATACACATGATTCCATCCATCCCGAGTTAACAAGCTCATCATTATCCGTGGAACTTATATTCGGAGCAGCTCCACCAAACAACATTGAAATATTATTCTTGGGAGGGAAATGTTCAACAGTATATATAGATTCTGCGAGAAAAGTTTCCATAAACGCTCTTTCTATGAGCTAATGGATGAAGATCGAAAATTCAAATTGATTCTACATTGCAAGCCCCTAAGATTTAAATTGGTGTATATGCAGCTGACAGTTTCCCTCTAAACATGCCAAAAAATTTATTTATTACTGTTAACGCATCACCAGCCTACTCACCCGGATCTCACTGGATCATTCTCGCAAAACAATATGCCTACCCAATAGCATACAACCCGCCGGCATTACCCATTTCTTCATATAAACATATGACAGACCATTTTCGACAAAGCACTACTGATAGCACAATACTGGACCTTGTGGAAGACCAACGTGAATCAAACCCCTGCAAAGTGCACACTCTCAAAAGTGTGGACTCTATTGCCTTTATATTGCTCATTATGTTTTCAGTGATATTTTTCCATTCATTCCCGATGTAAATGATATTCAAATTTTGGCATTCATTAAAAATGTGAAGTGAATGTTATAGAAGTTTCTTTCATTTAAGAGAATCTGATGACTCATTAGATCAAAAGCCATTAATTAAATACTTTGAAATAATGTGAGTCCCTGGATTAGTAGACGGAAAGCGGGGGGAAAATTTTAAAGCTTGTAAACAAATTTGTCGTTTGTCTAGACAATAGAATGTTGGGTATGTAAATAACTAAGATTACACTATCATGACGTCAACCCAAAAAGACGTGAAAAAACCAGCAGATTTCTCACATCTGATTGGTTGAATTAAACTCCGAAAATTTGGTACCGGGGACTTTAAAGCTGATCACTGCTTTTTGCCTGACGTCTTGAAGTCATTAAACAATACACCCCAGTTTTAATTTTCAAAGAATAATCAAGGACATCATAATCGTACGAACACATTACCGTGTTTTCGAAATGCCAAAAGTCAAGTGTGATATTTACCAAAATTTGATGGCTGATAAATGGAGCCTCAGACGTCAATGAAAAAGCATTCACAAGTTCTGTCCACAGGCTAATTCATTCCAATGTAATGGGTGTGTTTTCTCCACGAAAACTCTCTAAGATTTAACAGGACATTTGACTGTACAACACGATGCGCCCAATCTTCGCTACTCTTTATATTGCAACAAATGGTCTGGGTTTACTTCATGTCATGCATATAAAAGGACAAGAAATTGAAAACATTGTGCGAATGAGCGTTCAACCACATTCACAAAAAGTCCAATTCAGCTCAAAATACGGTTCATGAAGCCTCCAAGAAATGATGAAAATTCTTCAAGTAAACCATATCGAATCTCAGTGTATTTACAGTCAAAAATGGAACGTGTTGACTTTGGGGGTCTGGCAGACAAAAGCTACCACAGCATGGTTGAGCAGAAGCTTGTCGTTGAACAATTTTGCAGCACACGGTAGCGGTTGGACCCTCGATGAGATTGAGAACATAGAAGTACGATTGGTAAAAAACAAAACAATAAGCGCATCTTCATATCTAGCGCTCCCGGGAACACTCTCTGGCATGTCGGCTATGATTAATATACAAAACAGAGAGGATGAACAGTGTTTCTTCTACTGTTATACCGCAGCGTACCATTTGGCCCCCTGCTTGTTCCTGTTGGTTCTTCATGACGCAGGATAACCAGCCCTGCTACATAAGGACCAGGAAATCCAATTGCTAAACAGAGAAGTGGCGATAGGCTATCATAAAATGGGCTTTCATCAAATGGCAAGATTCGAAGAACTCAATGATGTCTGTGTCAACGTTTTTCGGTGAGAAAAGTTTAACTTCCAAACCTCTATGACCCTCTCCAGAAAGGAACAACTTTCAAACTCTTATGACCCCCTCCAGAAAAAAACCTAAACTAGATCTAGACCTAAAAGGGTTAAAAACAATAACAACACAAAACTAATTTTTAGGTACACTGAGAGCGGACTAATACCATTCATTGTATCAAGAAAAAGGAAACAACGACTTTAATTTGGATCTTCTAGTGCCTAGTAATGGTCAATTGAATCACTATATCTTGATCCAAAATTTGCGCAGCTTTATACACAGAGTTCGCGAGCGAGTCCCATGGACTGAAAACTATATTTGTCGAAACTACTTTCACGTTTCTTCTTCAATGTAGTGTCATGACAAACATCTTGGCTTCTGTCCAGAAAACAAACCAGTAGTCATGAAAACTCCCGCAGGAAAACTCAATCATCTATAAAAAGATCCAATCTCGGTGGTTTGCTCCCATAGTTGTGTTTTTTGACCTGGAATCAATCATAGAGTCCGTATCTGGTTGTGGAAACGACCCGCAAAAAGCAGAAACAAGAATCCTAGAGCTTCACAAGCCTTGCAGCAACGCAATGCTTTTTATCGGGCAGGACGAAATTGAGCCCTTTCTTTTTGAATGAGAGAGTGGTCCTGACATCATGTCCAAGTTTGTAGAATCTCTCTAGCAAATAGCAAAGAAAGCATTTCAAGCGAAACAACGAAACCACTATTTTAGTTTGGACGGTTGTTGGATATGTAAGGAAACTCTTCAAAACACAATAGAAAACCCAACTTTTTAGGGTCACTTTCACTGTACAGGCCAATTTTTAGGATGGGCACACAACAGTTGTAACATCAATAGAAAGTTGCTAAACTACACACCGGTATTTGCTCACATCTTTTCTAATTACGGTCTTCGCCACGTAATTCTTGCTCTTCAAGTGAGCTACATGTGGCAAACAACCTCAATCATACCCGGTACAGATGAAGAACTCATTGCTGTTGAGATTGGTTTTCTAATCAAGATGCGTCCGAAAAAAAATGGAGTCGATAAACCAGTGTATGAGCACATAAGAATTTTGGATTCCGTCCGAATCACGCCATCAGCACTAGACACTCCGTACTGTTATCACGCTCTGCGAGAGGAAATGTTCATGCGGAAAATTCTTCATGATCCTGACTGGAGTTCAAGCGATGATGAGGAGACTAACGTTCACTTTGCCGAATCAACTAAGGAGCAGAGTCCGCTGATTACCCTGCACACACAGCTTCCAAAAACTTGGTCACCGCCTGATCCATGTCTAAACCAGCGTGAATACAGTGAGGATGAGCATGATATTGTCAATTTTGCAAACCCTACTCAGCAAGAGAGTGAAGGAGAGCTTAATAGATCTTCCTTGACAGACGACCAGGCCACTGAATCAGATTCGTCGCCTAGTCTTCTCGACCTAAGATCAATATCTCTAATTCGTCTTCCTACTAACACTTCAACACAAAATCAATCCATAGCTGTTGAAATTGGTTTCCTAAACTTGAAGCGTCCGAACAAAAGTGGAGTCGATAAACCAGTGTGTGAGCACATGAGACTATTGGATTCCTTCCGAATCACGCCATCAGCACTAGACGCTCTCTCACTAAAAATCTACCAGCAAAAGAGTTCACCTTGCTCAAAGACTACTTCAAAGACTGGCCAGAATCATCTCTAAACTTCCTCAAGCAATGTTTCTTCCCTTACAACAAAATTGTCAGCTTTCAAAAACGGAGATAAACTGAACTAAGATCGAGAGAAAAGTGGACTGACAGCCAGACAGTACAATATAAGTGAAACTGAGGATGAATACAAGCACGCTCTAACAGTTTTTGAAGTGTTCAAATGTAAAAGAAAACGGATGTCTTCCTCCTTGCTGCTGTCGTACTTTGCTTTCGCAAGTTTGGTATGCTACCAAACTTTTGATATTGACCAAACTTTTGAAACTTTGCTTTCGCAAGTTTGGTATGCTACCAAACTTTTGATATTGACTGCTGTCAATACTACACAGCTTCAAATTGTTTGGGGGACGCTATGCTCAAAAATTGCAGGGCACCCCTTGAGCTTCAGTTGGACACGGTTGAGGGTTTGATTAGCGCCGGAGTGAGTTCTATCTAAAACAAGAGACTCTCAGTAGCCAACAACAAATATCTCCCGAATTTCAATCAAAAGAACATTCAACACTTATAGTTATGATTGACGCGAAAAAACTCTATGGTGGCATTATGGAAAAATTACGTCGCCTCTCAATGATTTTGAGTTCACGGACCAACAATATGACTCTTATCTTGTCCCACAATTCATTCAGAAAGTAATGGAGACTCCTGACCACAGTGATGCTGCTTCACTTCCCCTAGGTCAAGTGAAGCAGCAGGTTGAACCGTGCTGGTTAGGTGAATATCAAAAAGAACTCCTCATTGATATGCAGACGAATGCCCCTACTCTATTCCCCAAGAAGAAATATATTCTACATTATCAGAGAATAAAACTATATGTTCAGTTAGGTATGCAAGTTGAAAAAGTGCATCGTGCTCTGGCGTTTAACCAATCAAAGTGGTTGAAACCATATGCTCAACTCAACACGCAAAAACGAAAAGAGGAAAAAAACAAATTTGAGCAAAGTTTCAAGAAACTGATGGTCAACAGCGCTTTCGGAAAAACCTGTGAGGGGAAGAGGAATCAAATAAAGGTGAAGTTAGCCCGTATAGAAGATAAGGCCTTCAAGTGGACTTGCACACCACAATTGAAATCTTTCAAAATAATTGGTGAAGATCTGGCAATAATTTGCCTTAATCAAACTGAAATTCTGTGGGATAAACCAACAATCGTTGGTGCATATTTTCTGGATCTCTCCAAGAAAATCATGTATGACTTCCACTATAATAATATGATAAAACATTTCAATTGCAGACTGTTATACTCAGACACGGACTGACTCCTTTACGAGATCAGATCTAATGACTTTCACGCCGAACTGAGACCAAAAATTGCTTATAGAGAACTCCTCAAATTCTCTTCCCCCGCAACCTTGAGCTCCATGACCGTCGTAATGCACGGTTTACACTAAAAATCAAGGACGAGATAGGTGGTAAACAGATCTCGGAGGTTGTAGGCCTCCGAGAGTAATCAAAGCTATAGTATATCAAATTTACGGATGGTGAGTACAAATTTAAAGTAAAAACAACTTTTGGACTTTTAGGATCTGCTAAGCAGTCAGCCAAAGGTGTCACGAAGGATGCTCGCAGTAAGATGACTCATGAAAAGTACAAGCAAAGGCCCAACGGTGTAGAAACAGTGAGACTAGTCAACACAAGAATTGCTTCTAGCAAATATCACTTGATGACAGTTGTTCGTAACGAAAAGTTGCTCTCTGGATATGAAGATAAACGCTATATTTTGGACGATAGGATCACTACGCTACCGTACGGTCATCATGCTCTGCGAGAGTTTATGTTCATACGGAAAAATCTTCATGATCTTGACTGGAGTTCAAGCGATGATAAGAAGACTAACGTTCATTTTGCCGATTCAACTATGGAGCACAGTCCGCTCATTACTCAGCACACACAGCTTCCAAAAACTTGGTCACCACCTGATCCATGTCTAAACCAGCGTGAATGCAGTGAAGATGAGCATGATATTGTCAATTTTGCAAACCTTACTCAGCAAGAGAGTGGAGGAGAGCTTGATAGATGTTCGTTCATAGACGACCAGGCCATTGAATCAGATTGGTCGCCTAGTCTTCTCGCCCTAAGATCAGTATCTCCAATTCGTCTATCTACTAACACTTCAACACAAATTCAATCCATCCACCAACCGGGACCATCAAAATTTAACAAAAAGGGCGCAAAAAGAACGCTGGAGTTGATATCAGACGATGAATCTATCAATGTAGAAAGAATAAGGAAATGGAGAGTAGTGAAAGCAGACTCAGATAGTAAAGAAAACTAAATTTGTAAAACATACAACTTATTTTTTTTGTGATTTGGCTCGTGTCTGCTTGCTTTTTTAAAAATTATTTGGCCGTTTGGTCGAATTAAGAAAGCTTTTCAACTAGAGCCATAAACAGTTCATATTAAAAGTCTTTAAAAGCTCCCACATAAGCAGTTGATCAATTTATATCTCAGTTTTTTTGTCCACAGTACTTTCAATCCTTAGTATAAGTCTTTAAAAGCTCCCACATCAGCGTTTGCTCAATTTATATCTACGTTAATTTTGTCCTTAGTCCCTTCAATCAATAGTATAAGTCTTTTAAAGCCTACCACTTAAACAGTTGATCAATTTATAACTAAGTCATTTTCATCCTCAATATCTTCAATCCATAGTTTAGGTCTTTTAAAGCCTCCCACATAAGCAGTTGATCAAAATTTATCTCAGTCATTTTCGTCCTCAGTACCTTCAATCCATAGAATAAGTTTTTTAAGGGCACCCACACAAGCAGTTAATCAATTTATATCCAAGTCAATTTTCTGCTCAGGAGCTTCAGTCCAGAGAATAAGTCTTTTAAATCTCCCACATAAGCAGTTAATCAATTTATATCTATATCATTTTTGTCCTCAGTACCTTTAGTCCATAGTATAAGTCTTTCAAAAGATCCCACATAAGCAGTTGATCAATTAATAGCTAAGTCATATTTGTCCTCAGTACCATCAATCAATAATGTAAGTTGTTGTAAAGCTTCCACATAAGCAGTCGAGCAATCATCATCTAAGTCATTTTGTCCTCAGTGCATTTAATCCATAGTTTATGTGTTTAAGAACGTTCTGCGCTTTCAGATAAACAGGAAAAAGTAGCCGATGTTTATAGCCAAAAGACTTCCCTTTGTCTCTTCCCCTAAAAAAAATAAGGAACTTATTCATAAATACCTCCGTAGATAATTTGAGTCGATTGTAGCAATCTGTCATAATCTACCCTACAACTGATCTAAGTGTCTAAGTAAACTCAGTGAGTGTTTGTCAATGGTGGTGCGTGCTAAAATTTTGTGAATCGTTGTCGTCTAATTTTCGCAATGGAGTTTTTCAAAACCAGCAAGGTCCTCTTCTTAATCATTGGGTTTGCCAAAAGCAAGGAGATTACTAGCGTCAAGCGAGTACAGTTCCTGCTACCCTTCAGATTGTTTATCTCAAGACAT